>NW_009711027.1:39810-57855 GCF_000703405.1 Apaloderma vittatum | reverse complement strand
ATATATATATATATATTTTAATGTTTCTCATCTTTAGTAAGTGTGTGCATGTATATATTTACCGTAATTGCTCTCAAAGATATGTTTGACACTGTTATTTCTGGTTGTTCCTTGGCAGCAAGAGGCTTTTTACCACCAACCTATTGATACCACATGATGAGTGAGAGCATCTCCTTCTCTCTCCCTCCCCTCTGAAAAGCACTGGCAGAAAAAAAAAAGGAAAAAAGAGAGAAGCCAATTTATCGGTTGGGCTCCAGAGCCCTCCCTGTTTCTCCTGAAATGTGGGTCCCTCATTCCAGCGAGGGTACGTGTGTATACGTGCTTGCTATAAAGCGTTCCCATGGCAAGAGCTTTCACAGGGCTCTATTTATTTTGCTGGGTTCTCACTCAGGTCAACCACGATACTCTGAAGCGTGGTGGTTTGGACGTGGAGATGGATCATGTGGTCTCCATTACTGGAGATCACCGCTCGAAAGCCAGCCTTGCCAAGACAGACCAGAGCCTCTCATTATCTGACAGCTTTGCCCAAAGTCGGATGAACTTGAAGCCTTCTGGGAGAAGGTTCTTCCTGGTCCATGTAGATAATGCAGAAGTGCCTGTAGGGTAAAGGATGAAAAAGAAAATAGTTCTTTGCTCCTCCAGTGGTGAAAAAGGTCTCTGCTTTGAGTTTTTCTGACGCAGTTTGTCCAGTCACAAGTCCTTGTTTGTCTTGGAGAGTCACTACAAGTAAAGAGACTTTGTGTTTGTGGGAGCTGGTGGCCCCTTGGAGGGGCTTGTACAGAGAAGACCATTTCCTTAGCTCCATCCAGCTTTTAAACATCTTTTCTACAACATGCATTGCAAGCTGTACACAGCAGTTCAGTATTTGTCTTGCCTGTGGTTTCTGCAGACTTAGAAACTCTTCCTTTCTCTTATTCAGCATCACCTTTCAGGGGAATAGAGTTGACTTTCTTGCCCTTTCTAACACTCAAGTCCTTCTCAAAAAAAATCACTGTCCATCAGGTCTCTGCTTTATCAGTATAATGGACGCTCCTTGTCACCTGCACGTAACATTGCGTTTGGCTCTCTAAAATACATATTTGAGCTGAAGCACGCCAGCAACTTGATAGTCCTGATGGAGCTGAGTGCCCTGCCCTCCTCATTGCTTAGGGCTTTGCCAGCTTCTGTGACCTAAACAGCTTACATCAGCTGCAAGTAATATATTTACTTGCAGGAAAATTGATGACAACGTTGACTACCTCTGGGCAAGGCAGTAGATCCTGACAACCATCGGTGATACTTTCTCACTGAATAATACCTCCCAGCTTCTGCAAGCTAGCCCGTCCCAATCTATTGAATTTATGCTTTATTTCTATAGCGTAGCAGAAACTTTTCAAACGGAGGGTTGTGCAATGTTAAGTCATGCACCACATGAAAGTTTGCATTATGCCTGTAAGAGACTCTTTGATGAACAGAACTCATAATTTTGTCAGAAAATGAGATCAGGCCTATTTCCCATGAAAACTACTGACTGACATTTGTTGTAAGTGTAATTATTTTGGAAGGTGGAGCGGTGTCACCTGGCCTAATTTTAACCAAATAACAGTTTGTTGTCTGATCCAAACTAGCTGTCAAGGTTCGTTCTGCAGTCAACGGAGCGAGATCAGCCCTCCAGCAGCTGAATCATCTAATCTACGTTAGACATCTGTCTTACAGTAGGATGATTGCAGTTTGGAAGTGCCTGCCTGTCTCCATGGACTGCAGAAAAGGAGCAAGGATTAATTTTGAGCTAGCCTACGTTATAGCTACCTGAGTGAAATCACTCCTCCTGTTAAAATACTGGCACAGCCTCACCATGCCTTTCTCCAAAGGTTGGGAAACGCATTGTTCCCCTTCAGGACTCTCATGACTCATAGTCTAGGGAGTTTCAGGTAAATCATAGGATGAATCCTCCACACACGAGTCCAAGAGCCCCTCCCTGCCCCATCTCTTTGTCCAGAAGGATGGTTAGACTTTGGCTAAGGTGTTAATGGGGCAGCATTTGCTAGACTGCTCCCAGTTTGCCAGCTAGCCACAGGCTTTGATCCTTGAGATCTGTGCATCATCCCAGCTGGAAAGGAAAGTCTTGCGTTTTCTCCAGCAAATGCCTTGGAAGCAAGTGGTAAATTGGAGAGAAAGTTGCGTGGGGGTGAGGATGGAGGTGCACGTGTGATGCCTTGGCCCTGCCTTGGGGGAAAGAAGGCATGACCAGGCTGGGCTGGATGGTCAGAGCTCATGTAAGTTCTCCTGTGAGTTGTACCAACATTGGAGAGCTGCTGAGCACAGAAGAAGAGATCTTGTCAGTAGGGCTGGAAGCGGTGACTTGCTGCCGGCTCTTAAAAGACGGACCAGGTGTGCTCAGTTGGCCCTGAGGTCTCATTCCAGGGAATCAGGAATTGAAGACTGGTCTATGCTTGGGTAAATGAGATGGCTCATTTACAGCTCATGCCAGGCAGCTACGTGTTGTCTTAATGTCATAGTGCTCTTTGAAGGTTCCAGCTGGGATAAGGAGGGCACCCATTGTTTTATGCACTCAGTGAGTCCCCAGAAATGGAAGCAGAAGAGATGAGCAGAAGGTGGCCCAAAGGGGAGGAGAGGGAGGTGGAGAGAATTCTTTTCCTCCCTGGTCAGTAAGGAAGCAATGCTTGTAATGTAGCCCTGCCTCTTGGTGAGATCACCATCACCCTTCTGAGCAGTTTTTGCCACAACGAGGGGTGCCAGGATCCCAGCCCATGCTTCCAGGACCTGCTGGAGTGGGCTCACAGTCGTATTGTGCTGTGTATAGTGTTTACCAGCTGACAAAAAACATGCCCAAGGAATGGCAAGCAGGGTGGTGGTGGGGTTTGTCGCTGAAAATATATGCATTTAAAATTGCTTTTTAGTCCTGGTTATCCCTGGATTCTTCCATTCTCAACCCTCCAAGGAGACCAGAATAGTGCTGGAAGTGCAGCTGCAGCTACGAAGTGCTAAAAGCAGCCAAGGGTTTAGGAGCTATTAATTACAAATAAAACAAACGAGCGCGTTTCATGACCTGCTAATTTGTAAGTGGAGAAAAGCAAAACAAATTAAATTGTTGTTTGCAGCAAATTGTTTACTTTGGTCTAATAATAAATACGACTAAAAAGAAATGCCAGTGCTCTGCCAAGGCAAAAAATGTGTGTGTCTGCATGTGAGTGCAATTCTTCTCCTGTTAAGTACTTTAAAGGAGTGAAGCTGAAAGGATTACAGAAATCTCATGTTTCATCCTTTAAGCTCTTTGTTCATTTTTGCATTTCACTGATACCTTAGAGGACAGACTGGATTGCTCTAATGTGGTTAATGATCAATTACTGTCAATTGGAGCAATTTTGTTGCCTTTAATAAATAGGTTCCTTTTTGGGAATCAGTTTCTCTTCTAAGAAGAACAATTCTTGTTATTGATTAAGGGAAGTGGAAACATCTTTTGGGTTGTATTGATTTTATTTTAACTTCTTTTCCCATCCAGCATGCGAATCAGCTTCTGCAGCTGCAGTGCTAGGCAGCAAAAAGGACACATTTCAAGATGTGAGTGAATAACAGAGATATATTCAGGTAAAGCAGTGTTCTTGTCTCTCCACCCCAACAAGTCCTGCACCCCAACACAGAGCTGGAAGGTCACCAGATGTGTTGTGCTTTAAGGACCTGTAGAGAGGAAGAGTTTCTAACTCCATCTTTCTTCAATGTCCAGGACTGACTCTCAAATATTGTAGTGTTTTGGATATTTGCATTCCGGACACGGTCCCTTGTGAGAAGAGCAGAGCCATCCTAAGTATGGAGGAAACGTGGATTCGGAACCGTATATCCAGACTTAGTAACTTAAGTCTTCCTCTCTAATGGGCTGAACTGAGATCTCTGATCAGAGGAGTCCCAAAAGGCTTCAGCTGGAGCCCATGTGTCCGGTACAAGGCATTTTGAGATAGATGAAGGCCAACTGGATAAGGTCCAGGGGAGAGCAGCAAGAACGATCAGAGGTCCAGAAAACATGACCTCCAAGGAAGGACTGGAAGAGTTGGGATTGTTTAGTCTAGAGGAGAGATGACTGCAGAGAGATTTGCTGGGAGACTGCAAGTATGTAAAAGGGTACTGTGGAAAGGAAGAGAAGAACCCGCTCCTCGAGCCGGCTGTAGGAGAACAGACAACATGTTTTCATCCAAATCAGGAGCAAGACATTTGGGTGGGACAGGAGGAGAGGGGTTGCAAGGGTGAGGTTAGCTATTTTAAGCAAATATCTTTTGGTAGAACTGGTGCTATGAGGGTGGGACAGGAGGAGAGGGGTTGCAAGGGTGAGGTTAGCTATTTTAAGCAAATATCTTTTGGTAGAACTGGTGCTATGAGGGAGAAGAAGAACAGAATAAATGACCTGGCAAAATCTCTTCTAGTTCTGTGGGTTTTTGCGGGTATTAGAAGTTGTTTGGATCCTGATTTTGCTGCTCTGGTGTGTGTACTCTCATAGATGTGAACATGGGATATAATTTCGTATTTGAAAATCCAGAAGAGATGATCAGAAATGGTCAAACAAAGGAATCCTACGCAGGGCAGATGCTGTCCTATGCAGAGCAAGGAGAACAAACATCTGTGGGTCATGTGCGTGTCTACATGACTGGAAGGTACACCCGCAGGTATGTCTGTACACATAAAGGAGAAGAAAGTATGAGATGGGAAAATACACTCATTTGTGAGTGCAAACTCCTTCCCTCCATACTTGTCATCATCATTCTTTGCAGTTTGAGGTGGGTGCATTTCTGGGAGCTGGTGTTTGGAGATGTTTATGAATCTAATGTCTAAAATACTCCTTTACTCAGCATTTGTTAGACTTCATTTAGAGAATATGTCCCGTTTTGGGGCTCTCCCAGTACAGGAAACACTGGAGTGAATTTGGTGGAGGCCACCAAGCTGCTTAGGGACTGGAGCACTGGCTGCATAGGATGGCACAAGGCATTTTGTTCATCCTTTGAAGTTTTCAAGATCAGACCAGATAAAGCCCTGAGCAACCTGGTCGGATTTCCTATCTGATGTTGCTTTGAGTAAGATGGACTGAAGACCTCTGGAGGTCCCTTCCAGCCTAGATTATTCTATGATTCTCTGATTCTAAAATTAATTGTCTGTATCCATCAAGACCCAGTGCCACTACTAAGGCTGAAGATGCTCTCTAAGTGTCTCCTGCCAAGAGGAAACAAAAGCATCGCACTGCATTGTTGATGCCAGTACCTCTTGTCTTTATCGTTGCCACATTTTCAGATTAAGTTTTAAGCAGGTGACAGACATGTCTAAATGTCCTCAGATCTCTCTGTGAAACCATTGCCCTTCACCTCATGTGCTCTCAACGTTTTCTCCCTTCTCATGAGACAGCCACGAGTCTGGATTGTTCTCCCCAGGAGGGATCATACAGAGATCCTCAAGGGAAAAATGGACCAAACTTCTCACCTCACATCAGTGTGGTGCAAGAGGAAAAGTTTGCGAACTTGGGCAAAATGTTGCTAGAACACGGCTATCCACTTCTTGGACCCTATGTGCTACCTTTTCCAGGTATTCCATGAGTTGTGCTGAGGGCACCAGCCCAGGTTAGCTCTGTGTTCCCCTGTCTCTGGGTTGTCCTCCACATTCTGAGCTATTTAAGCCTTTGGAGCAGCTGGGGATATTCCAGGTTAATAAGGAAAGATGGAGATTGTTGCTGTTGTTTAGCATCATGTTAGCATGTTTAGCTTTTACTCCAACTCCAGCTCCTTCTCAGTGGAGTTTTCTTTGTTCTTTTTTTTTTTGTTTCTTTTGGCTTTTTTTTCTTGTGCTGGGTTGTTGGTTTTTTTGCTTGCTTTGTTGGTTTTTTTTGTTTGCTTGTTTTGTTTCAGTGAGTTCAGAGATGTGACAGGCCCTCGGCATTGGTTTTCCAGTCATAAATAACTCTTATGGCCAGTTTGAAGCTCAACACATGTGATAATCTGCTGTATATCACCGAGTTTCCCTGATAATGAAGATCTATGGTGTGATTTCCACAGTTTGTCAGCAATCTGGAAGAGATGTGTGTCCAAACTCTGGATACAGCATATGAAACTCCTGATAGCATAAACCCCTAAGAGTGTTCCCCCAGCAAGGTGCGCACCTTGACGTTGCCTCATTTTCAAGTGCCTGGGAGAGAAGGAAGAATATGAGCAACTGCTCTTGCAGACCCTCTCCGTGGGGCCACTCTCAGCCATGAAAAGCAAACCTTAATGCTTAGTCCATGCCTGGGTTTTCTCGGATTTGGGGAAAAGGCCTGCCTGTGCTCTCTGAGCACCTTCCCATAGTGCACGCGTGCTCGGCATCACATGGTGTGCTTCTTGCAGGGAACACCCTGCCCGGATCTAGTCCATCTCTAGTCAAAGGGTTATTCCCAACAGACCGTGCTCTAGTCCATTTTTAAAGAGCAGGGTTTCCACTGCAGTCCCTGGGGAGGATGTTCCACAATCCAGTAGTTAGATCTCACTGCTAAGAATGTTTCCGCTGATATTCAGAGTTCATTTTCCATTTCTAAATCCCATCTTGTGATTCCTGGTTATTCCCCTGTTGAGCTAACCTAAACAATCCCTCCCCCTCCCCGACATTTATGTCTATCAGCTAGTCAGCAGACAGTTGTCCTCCTTTGCTGTCCTCCAGCCAAACTAGACATATTTAGCTCCTTTAGTTTTTTTTTTTAACTCATAAGTCAATCCTTCCAGCCACTTAATCATCCACGTTGTCCCACTTTGACTTCTCTCCAGCTTGAAACATTCCAGTGCTGCTGAGGTGCCCAGAAGCAAACCAAGACCCCAGTGACCTCAGCCCAAGGAGGAAGTCGGCAGAGAAAACCTTGCTTATGAGAAAATCCCTACAGCCACTTTTTTTTGTCATGGAGTGGAACCCAGGTTTTGGTGCGACCCGCGAGACCTGGCTGGAGAAAAGCTGCAAGTTTCATTCAGATATTCCATTGAATCCAGGCACTGGAAACAGCTGAGAAGTGGTGTCCTGCTGCCTTATCTTCATTCATTTCACTGTGACCTGCTCTAGTGGTGTTGGGAAGACACAAAGAGGAAGGGTTGGCCCAAGGAAACGCAGCGATAAATGCACCAAAAGAGCTTGCTATCGGGTGCCACAGCCTGTCCACACCACAGTCATGTCATGACAGAGAAAAAGCCCAGAGTACCTCTATTCATTTCCCTTAGGACTCTTTTCTGGTCTAAACATGAAAGAAAGCAAGTTGCTTTCTGTTTGCCATCTGTCCTGAGCCAAGGCTGATGCTCATCGTGTTTTCTTTGGGTATTTATATATTCTTGCTAATGCAGGCCAGGAAAAAAAAATAATCCTCAACTTTTCTTTAAAAAATCAGAAAAACTAGCTTAGGAGGAGCAAGCTGGCAGCATCTGCAAATGATCCTGGGCCACCACGAACCTTTTGTCTTTGTGTAGGGTAAATTAAACCTCAAGGAGTTAAAATGAGTGATTGTCACTCTATGGAGCATGGCTTGCTCCTTTCCAGAGCCCCTCAAACTCTTCAAGCTTTCCAAAGCAAAGCAAACCAACTGGAAGCTGTGATTTAACCAGTGGTCACTGGAGCAGGGGTCAGGGCTTGTTTGAAGCTCTGGATTCTTCCCAGGATAGCTGTAATGTCTCAGTCTTAATTAGAGCCAAAGGTGCCATCGAGTTACGAGGAGGTGCTCTGTGGTGATGAAGTTATTGCCTTTGCCTGCAGCATAAAACTAAGCCCCAGACTGCTTCTTCATGTCCAAGATCCTCCGCCATGATTGAAATTCATTAGTGTCGGCGTCTGGTGTTTGTAGTAGAGCTTTGTCTGCCGCCTTGGACACGAGAGTGCCTTGGATGACGGAAGATTTAATGACGCTGGGAGGAAAAAAATGACCATGCCATCAAAATAGACAAGGCAGGAGGAGAAAAGATTCTTCTTTTCCACCTCATAATGATAAGAAACAGAAATATTAGGCTGGAGAAGGGTTTGTCAGGGTCAGGTTTTGTCAGGGGCTCAGTTCCAGCTGAAGCACTTGGGTGATGGCACAGGGTGCTTCAGGTCTTAGAATCATAGAATCATAAAGGTTGGAAAGGACCTTTAAGATCATCAAGTCCAGCCTAACGCCTTACACCACCCTAACACTTCAGGCTGTGCCTGAAGCCAAATTCCTTGAAATAGCAGGTGAAGGTTTAAATGCACAATCATCCTTCCCGCACACATCTGGGAGTGGACAGAGGCTTGAAGCACTGACCATCCCTTAATGGCTAAACTATTTTTCTGCAGCAATCCTGTGCTCATTTCGTACAAAATATCAAGCAGTAAACGGCTTTAAATCATGGCGAGGTTACTGTAGCTGAAAGCGCTTTGTACCAAAACTGGAGATTACTGTAGGTCAACCCATCAGAAAATTCCTCTTCAGATTTAGAACACAACCTCTAATTTTGCTCCTCCAGCCTATTTTAAAAATAAGAAAACAACAGCCGCTTTTAAAAATAGGAAAACAAACACTTTACTAAAAACATCAGCTTTTTTTTTTTCTTTTTCCTATTTTATTTTGCAGGCTGCCCAGGCCCTGACTCAGCAAGTAATTTCTCCTTCAGGCGTATCTTCCACCTTGTGTAGCACATCCCATCTCTCTCTTGGTCCTTTCCTGCCTCCAAGGAGTTGGCTTTTGAGTAAAGACCAGTTAGTGGAAACTTGGTTCTTGTGAGATGTTGAAAGAGCAGAGTTAAAGAGGAGGATGAAAATGAGCTACAAGGCAGTGGGAAACACCCGAAATCCCCTTTCTCCTGAGGATGTAGCCGTCAAGAATAAGGCAGTGGGATAACATCAGGTACTGGTGGCAGGTGATGCTGCCAAAAAAAAAAAAAAGCCTTTGGTGCTCACCAGATGGGGACCCAATTTCACGTGCTCCATCCAAGCCTGTGTTGTTCACCTCCCATCTGAAGTGGATCAGAAGTATTTGAGCTCCTGTGGGACTCCTTGCTGATCTTGAAAGAGTGAGGAGCACTAGTGAGTAAAAATGTGGAGGCTTTGCTTAAGCTCACGCTAGGAAACTTTACCTGTTTCTTGCACAGACACATCTGACCACGTTGATCTTCCTGTTTATTTTTGCAGGCAAGGTTATTGCATCCTCCTGTGTTTGAAGTTGAGTGTGATGATCTTTTGAGTTCCCTTCCAACCCCTAATATTCTGTGATTCTGTGATGTTAAGGTCCTTGCCTGAGTGCAGCTCCATGTTAGTGTGGAGAAGGGTGATGTCCACGTCATACAGATGAGGCTAGAGAAAGGATGGAACACTGACTGACTGAAAGAAAATGAAAATGATCTTTCTTCTTTTCTGGGAGCAAAGGGAAAACTGTAGCCTGGGTGACACACTTCTTTCTCCACCTTTGGTTGCCTTTTATCAGGTCTCTGCTGTGCCCAGAGTCAGTTTGGAGGATTTGATCAGACATAAAGTGGCCATAAAGGCATTCTGGAGGTTGATGAGCTATGAAGTTCAGGAAATTCTTTCTAGTAAGAGGGGTGTGGGTAAGGAACTATAAAATGGACCTTGATCTATTCAAGGATGTGGTTTGTTGTGTTGGTTAGAGGAGCAGAGGACTGGAGGCAGGGCAACCGTTCTGGGGAAATGGAGCTACGTGACTTCTCTTCCTTAAGCATCTGCTGCTGGCCACTGCTGCAGACGAGGTGTGAGGCGAAGTGGACATTTGTTTGAATCCTGGTCATGGATTCATAGAGGGACTCTGGCTCCAGCTGTGCAGGAAAACTCTTCCCATCCCGTTTGTCTTTGCATGAGAACACAGTACGCTCTATAGGTGCATGTCTTCTAAAGCCAAAATCCTACGTGCTTCCCAGCATTGCTAGTAATGTCCCTATCCCTCTTAGCATTTATAACAAGTCCGGTTACGTACCAGCTCCTTCCTAAGCACTTCAGGACATTTCCAGGACTCCAGATGCCTCGTAGTGCCCAGCTCAGAGCACTGGGACACCTGTCGCAAAGTGATCCCATCCGTTCTTCAGCCCTCCGCTATGCTTTACACCTTGTTAAGGCAAAATGCACAAGAAAACGTGGGCGATGTCACCAGATGCCTTGTAAGGGTCAGCGGTTGCTTTGTGTCCTGGGTTTGCGTCGTGGCATTCAGGCTACTGTGGATTCCCGCAGGAATAAATAGGATTTAAATAGTAAATAATAATAACGGCCACGCTCCTGAAACATGTGAGCTGCTGACATTTCGAGTTTATTTAATCCTTTTATGCTGCTGTAATCTCTAACCCCTTTTCTCTTGTGTTAAATGGCACTGTAAAAATAGTGTTTCGAGCTAAAAGCATGGGAAAGTCCAAAACCCTCTCTGCATTCCCACTAAAACACCAGCAGTTCCCACAAATTGGAGATTTCCCTCCCTCCGCCCCAACTTTTCTCTTTTTTTTTTTTTTTTTTGTGCTGGATAGGGATTTTTAGATTCAAGGCGACCGAACAGGAACAGGGGCTGGAAAGGAAGGGAGCGGGGAAGGGGGGGGAAGCAGGGTAAAGCAAATGGAAAAAAATACACCACAATAGTAGCCGCAGAATTCTTTGCTCTAGCTTCTCCTTTGAACTGGATACACCAGCTCCCCCCCCTCCTCTTTAATAAGGAACAAATTTTCAGTGCTCTATGGGAAAGTTTGAATGCAACATATTTCTGACAGGTCACTGTCAGTTCACACTAAAGAGATTTTTGCTTTTTTTTTTTCCTTTTCTCCTGCCTTCCCCCCCCCTTTTCTTTCCTTTTTTTTTTTAACATCCTTTCTATCTTTCTTTCCCTTTTTATTTTTTTTTTTTTTTTTTTAGGATGGAGGCGATGCCTGCAATATGCTGGCCCAGCTGCTGACAGACACATCGCTGTGAGTAGTGGCACGCAGGGCACTTGGGGTTAACGATGTCCTGCTGATGCCACTTGGCTTCTCGAGGGTGACAAGCAGTTGTCCCCGGTTCAGCTCTGTCAGAGCTTTGCCACGTCTCCAGCACAGAAGTTTGGAGCTGGGCTTGACCTCTGAGCTCCAGTACCAGCTCTGGTGCAACTGGAAATTACTTGAGTGACAAAGGAGGACAAGGTGAAGATCCTGGGTGTTCCTGGATGACTCAATGCTAAATTTATTCTCTGGGCACTTTTGCAAATAATAGCGAAGGGGAAGGGGAGAAAAAAGGAATGTGATGTCCAGAGCTCAGCAGAACTGCCACCTGCACCTTCAGGGGTCCAAGATGCTTCTGCCCAAGCCCCTCTGAGAGAGCCACGGCCACCGTGTTGAGCTGCAGGTGGAGCTTTGGCCACCCGGATCCCCTGGAGGTCCCACACTGTGTGCTGAGGTAAAGCATTGCGTGTGATTCTATGAGTCTATTGACTTCATTGGACTAAACTCTTCATATTCAGCCCGTTTCGTCTACAGCCTGGCTGAGGGTGCTCGAGCCCTGGTTCCTTGCCCAAACATAATGATAGATTTCAGTCCTGGCTTGAGGCAGCACTTGGGATACCCAGTGCTGGTTTTCTGGAGGACAAGAGCTGGTGCAGAATGGTACAGCTGGAGCTGTTCTGGAAACGGGCAGAGGAAATGCTTTTCAGGGGAAGCCCACAAAACAGAGCAGTCCTTTTTTTCCCATTCTGCTGTGAAGCTGTAGTGGCTACCACTGCTGGGGGCTGGCTTGGGGCTGCTGGGTTGGAATAAGAGGTGCTCCCCTCCATTTTCCTCCTCCTCCTCCTCTGTGCAGCAGTGACATTTAGTGGTCGTGCCAAGCTTTGTCTCCTCTCTCTCCACTTCTTTCTGTCCTTCCTCTTCTTGTAGAAGCAATCCGTGGGGCCTGGTTTGGAAGAAAAGCCCTCTCAGATGGCACTGGCATGGGTGCCATCTCCAGCCACCACGTCCCGCGTCCTCGGAAACGATGCTCAGCCAAAGGCTCCTTGTCATGTCCTCCCCCACAAGCCCCACCGGCTTTGCTGCCTTCCCCCAGAGCAGCCAAGAGGTTAATAATTAATAAAAACTATTGATAAGCTGCGTTGCTGCTGCCAGGCGATGCCTAACGAGGGTTGTCTCGTTAGGTATCACCTCTAGTTGCACCCTGGTTTTCTGAGTGACACTCGGAAGCTCGGCAGAGGTGGGTCGGAGGGGCCCTACGGTGGAAGGAGGCCCTTGAAGGGCAATTTTAGGCGAAGGTAATTGCCTTCATATGTCTCGCAGGCCACTTCTGAGAGCTCCAAGCAAGGTCAAGGGTGCTTGAGGCGGAGACGAGAGGCTGTTCTTGCTAACATTCATTTCCCAGTGGTATGTCAACAGCTTGTTACACGGCCAGGGCTGACAACTGTTAAAGATTGGGATGGGTGACTCATGCCATTTACTTTAATATCCATTTTTATATAGTATCGCGGTGCGGTGGCTTGACTAATGTGCATAAATCTCCTCTGCTTCCCAGGAGTGGAACACATCAGCACTGGGCCGAGGAGGGAAAACAGAAAAGCCTTTTAAAATGAGGTTTGGGCAGCGGCATCCCAGGGGAGGGAAAACCTTTACTTTTGGCTGTTCTTTGGGGTTTCTGCTCATCTTGCCGGGTGGATTTTGGCTTGTCAAAATGTCCTTCTCCCACTGACCGGGGCCTCAGGCTTTTCCAAGCTTTCTTTTTCAGTCTTCTGATGCTCTGCTGATCCTGCTAACGACGAAGTTAGCCCAGGCTGACATATGTCAGGTCTGACATCCAAGCGTTCAGCAAGAACCTTCTTCACAGCAGATGAAGGTACCCGAGTTTCTGTTGAGTCCTGTTGCTGCAGAGCTGAGCAGCTCTGGGGAACACTGGCCGCTTCTCCTACCAGCCAAGTATGTGCTGAGATCTTGAGGAAATCTTGGGATTAGTTGCGATGGTGGATTTTGGGGAAAGGGAGGGACACTGGATGAAGGCAGATGGATAAAATTAAAAGTAATTAACATTACTTTCCAGCCAGCTTTCCACTCCAGGTGGCTCAAAGCAAACCCAGGACCTGCATTTGATGAGAGGGTTTTTGGCTGGCCTTGCATATCTTCTGCTGAGGGCGACAAGTTTTAGGCCATATCCTTAGCTGGGATGACTTTTATTCTTTTCTTGTCCTAAATGTTGCTGATTTCCCTTCAGCCCCTTGTGGAAGCTTGTCTGTGCTTCAGATATGTACCTTTGCTGATGATTCGTGCCCTTTTTTCCTTTGCACCTCTAAAATGCCCTGTCGAAGGGAAGGAGGTGAAAATAAATCTGCTTTGCTGAGGAGAGGTCACACAGGGCGAGATCTGTCGGATGGGCAATGTTGTGCCGGGTACATCCATCCTCCCACAAAAGGGTGACATCTGTGGGAACTTCCAGCATTTAAAGATGAGTCTCTTGGTCCCTGCCAGGTTACTGAGGGTGTCAGAGATGTGTCATAATTTCTGGTTCAGCAAAAGAAGGATGTCCAGATCCCACATGAGAATTGGAAACCCCCAACAGAAAGTCCTGACCCCAGGATTTCTCTTGCTGCTTTCTTGAGCTCTTGCTCAAAAAGGACTCAGGACACTGACCTTGACTGGAAGTAGGGACACGCTTAAGCAGGGGTCACCCACCTGGCTTCTGGTTGTCTCCTCTTGCTTGCCTTTTTTTTTTTGGTTTTTCTTCCTAAAGAGAGCTAGTGAATGAAGTAAAGCCAGTGGAACACAGGTGGCTTTTTGTGTTGCGTTTGTGGACCAAGGTGTCTGGATTCTGCTCAGGTCCTGTTGCAGGTGTGGCTTCACAGACCTGAGACTGAATACTCAGGTCTGAATCAAACTTCAAAGAGAGAGACACCTTCAGAAGGTGCTTCTTGCCCCCTAGCCTAGTCTTTTGCAATTCTTTCAGGCATAATGGAATCCCTGTAGTCAGCCTGACTTTCTTCTGCTTCAGATTTGCTCCACCTGCTTCAACTCCCTCATCTTTAGCATGAAACAACTTCTTTCTCCAAATTGTTTTCACTCCCCAGGCTGCCTCTTAGCACCATTTCAACGGTTTTGTGCTGATGGAAAGTCATGCAAAAGTTAGTCAAGTACCTCAGCTCTGCTTACAACCCCTGTAAAACCTCTAGTATAACCTCTAGTGGTGTCAGTTGACAATTTCAGTATCTCATATCAACTAGTATGTTGATTAATTCATACAATCATAGAATATCTCAGGTTGGAAGGGACCCATAAGGATCATCAAGTCCAACTCCCTGCTCCTTGCAGGACAACCTTAAACGACTAAGAGAGTTTTCCAGATGCAACTTGAACTCTGACAAGCTTGATGCCATGTCCGTGTTGGCTTTAAAACTGTTTCAATCACAGAAGAGGATGACATGTTATCAGAACAGGCAGTTCTCCTGCTTCAACTGTGAGCAGGTTGATTATAGTTTTCAGTTAAAGTGGGATATACCCAGTCCCCAGAGAGCTGCCACCTCCTGACATCCCTTGGATCGTCTTCTACTTTCCCATCTTTTTATACATGTCATACTTTCCCATCAAGGAGCAGAAGGGTGGGGAAGGATGTGAGGAGGGCATCTCTATCATCTCCTCTAAGCCATGTTATAGAAAACAACTTTGGGCTGAAGTGAGGCAATTTCTTCAGTGTCTCTTTGTCTCCGATCCACGAGTTAGGTGTCTAACTCAACCTGATGCTTCAACTTGTAACTTGGGGCAGATGTTACTGGCAGAAGAGTGGAAAGGGGGAACAAAAACTCTGTGAGACAGTGGCATTGGCTGGCTCAAAAAGCAATGTTAATGCCAGAAGCCAGGTTCCCTTATTCCTTGTTTGGTGTCCTATGCACTAGATTACACTGCTCGCCTTGTTGACTCCTTGGAGGAACCCTGTGAAGTCCACGGAGTCATGCTCTCCCGCTCCTTCCTTTTCCTCTAGGCATGAATCAGAGTCCAAGCCCTTGGCTCCGGGATGCATCCATGACGATGAGGTAAGTTTCCAGTCTTAGGCACTGACAGAGACGAGCTGGGAAGAATTCGTCTCTATGTGGCTGGAGAATGACTGTGTCCTCCCATAAGGGAGCAGAAGTGGAAGCCAGAAAAAGGATCGCCTCTTGGCAGTGCCGCAGAAATTCAGCATTACAGTAGCAAAAGGTCAGGACGCAGTGCAAATGTGGCTAATCCTGCCATGGCGGGGGAAAGGCTTTATATGGAATGGCCCTCTCTTCCTTTCCTCAGGAGAGAAGGCTTTCAGAACACCCTGTTGGAAGAAGCCAGAAGTGGGGGATTCTTGACATTTTTCTTGAACCCCCTCAAGGGAATCCTATCGGAGAGAGCTGGTTACAGCCTCCCGCTGTTACAAATGCCATCGGAGCAACCTCGGGCTGACCTTAGTTGGTCAGTGACACCGCTCTTTCTCAGAAACCCACAGTCCTAAAAAAGAAGGAGCCATTTTTTTCTCTTTCCTCCCTTCCATCACCCTCTCCCTGTCGAGCACCAAGCCAGAAATGACAAACAATCTCTCAACCTTCCAAGAAAACAAGGCAGAGCCACCTAGTGCGGAACAATAGAGAATGATGAAGACACAGCCACAATAGCTGGCTGTGGTTAACCTCAGAGGCTGCAGTCAAACCCAAGGAAATTACAGAAAACCCTTAAACAAATACAATGGCCACGACTGTTTTCTCCCCGGGGGACCCATAAATAGAAGCCAGTGCTCCCGGGGAGGGAGGAGGGGAGAGGCGGGTGGCCACTGTTTGTTCTTCTGTGGTTCCGTGTAGGCTAAACTGGAGATTAGGCTACAGAAATCGAAGGCAGTGAGAAAGCAGGCCGTAATGGATTTTTGGCACTCATTCTCACATGAGCTGTATAAATCCAGAGCAGAAAAATGCTGTGTTCCTGCATGGTTCTGCAAGGCTTGCATGGGCATGCTTGATCTGTGAGTTGCAAATTAACTTCACCTTGAGCCGAGGGTCATCGACTCCTAAGACTTTTTTTCTGTCCCTCTTCCTTTTCATTATGGAGCTGAAATTTAGGTGATGCTTAAGCAAGGTGATGGGCTATGATTCTAAACAGAGGCTGGCTGAGGAGTGGATTGAGAGCAGTCTGGTGGAGAAGGATTTGGGGTGTTGGTTGGCGAGAAGCATAATGTGATCCAACAATCTGAGCTTACAGCCTAGAAAACCAATCAAATCTTGGGCCACCATAGTGGTTTGACCCTCACTGGAGGCCAGATACCCACTAAAGTTGCTTTATCACTCCCCCTCATCAATTAGACAGGAGAGAGAAAATATAACAAAAAGCTCATGGGTCAAAATAAGGACAGAGAGATCGCTCAGCAATTACGGTCACAGGCAAAACAGACTCAACTTGGGGAAATTAATTTAATTTATTACCAATCAAATCAGAGAAGGGCAAGGAGAAATAAAACTAAATGTTAAAATGCCCCACTTTTCCCCACCCCTCCCTTCTTCCCATGATTAACTTTATTCCAAATTTCTCCACCTCCTCCCCCTGATCAGTGCAGGGGAGTGGGGAATGGGGGTTGTGGTCAGTTCATTAGATGTTGTCTCTGCCACTCCTTCCTTCGCAGCAGGGTGACTCCTCATACTCTTCCTCTGCTCTAGCATGGCATCCCTCTCATGAGAGATAGTTCTTCATGAATTTTTTCAGTGTAGGTCCGTTCCATGGGATGCAGTCCTTCAGGAAAAGATTGCTCCAGTGTGGGTCCACCACATGGTCACAAGTCCTGCCAGCAAACCTGCTCCAGCGTGGGCTCTTCTCTCCATGTCCACTCGTTCTGTCAGGACCCTGCTCCATCACGGGCTTCCTGCAGGGTCCCCGCCTCCTTTGGGCATCCACCTGCTCAGCATGGGGTGTTCCATGGACATCTACACGACAGTCAACCTCCATGGGCTGCAGGCAGACATGGTCTTCACCATGGCTCAGGGGAATCTCTACTCTGGCACCCAGAGCACATTCTCCTCGTCCTTCTTCACGGACCTTGGTGACTGAAGTTTTCTCACTTCTCTCACTCCTCTCTCTGCAGCACAGTAACTTTTCCCCTGCATTTTAAATATATTCTCACAGAGGAGTTACCACCCTCCCTGACGGGCTCAGCCTTGGCTAGCAGTGGGTCTGTCTTGGAGCTGGCTGGCATTGGCAGTGGATGAAGGGAAAGATTCTAGAACCTTCTTAACAGAAGCCACCTCTGTATCCCCCCTTGCTACCAAAACCTGGCCAAGGAAACCCAACACAGCTGCATGAGAAGCAGCAGGTTGAGGGAGGTGATTGTCCTCCTCTCCTCTGCTCTTGTCAGACCCCACCAGCAGTTCTGTGTCCAGCTCTGGGATCTCCACAGGAGGTCATGAAGATGCTCAGGGGCTGGAGCAGCTCCCTGGGAGAACAGGCTGAGAGAGTTTGGGCTGTTCAGGCTGGAGAGGAGAAGGGGAGACCTTAGAGTGGCCTCCCCGGGCTTAAAGGGGACACAGGAGAGATGGGGAGGGACTCTTGGGCAGGGAGTGTAAAAACAGGACAAGGGGGAATGGTGTCAAACTGAAAGATAATAGATTTAGATTAGATATCAGGAAGAAAATCTTCACCGTGAGGTGGTGAGACTCTGGCGCAGGTTGCCCAGAGCAGCTGTGGCAGCCCCTCCCTGGCAGTGCCCAAGGCCAGGTTGGACGGGTCTTGGAGCAACCTGGGCTGGTGGGAGGTGTCCCCACCCAGGCAGGGAATGAGATGGTCTTTAAGGCTCCTTCCAACCCAAACCATTCTATGGTTCTATGGTGTATTAAAAGATTGGCTCCCCGCAGGGTCATCTGGATGACACCTGTAGTGCTGATTAACAAAAAGAAAGGCTGGAAGTTACATCAATGGTGACAGATGGATCCATCTCCTTTAGTTTTCTGGATGCTGCTGTGCAGGGAGCTCTGGGCATTTTTGTAGAGAAGGTGGCAATTGCCTCTTTGCCTTGCAATGCAGAGGTGTGGTCACACATCTCACTGGAGTCACAAAAGCAACCTGGCTAGAGCAACTGGGAGCACAAGGCATTTCTGAGTCCTCAGATTAGCTTGTATGT
>NW_009711027.1:25565-39722 GCF_000703405.1 Apaloderma vittatum | reverse complement strand
TTACTGGAGAGAAAGACAGCTTATGCACCCTCGGCACTGCCATCAGGTCCTCTCAGGTTGTGGTTACTTGTTGGCCCCATTACCCCTGGCCCACTCTCCTCCAGCACAAGCAATTACAGAGGCAATAAAACGTTCACTTATGCTCCTCTCGAGTCTGAGTTCTACAAGGCAAATTCCTCTGCACTGGATGGTGTGGAACTGGACGGGCAGGTCCCAGCTGGATTTTGCTGAGCTTTCTGCTTTCAGGTCTCCCTTCCTAGAAGGTATAGGGCAAAACCAAAATAGGTGAGAATTTCTCATTAGCTTTAACTGGGAGTTGGGAAGACCTCAGGTGCAATGAATTAATGGGGCAGCTAATCAGCTTTTTTTTTTTTTTTTTTTTTTTTTTTAAAGAAACTTAAGGAGGTAGTAGCTACGTAGCTTTCTTTTAGCCTGGGAGTTCTGAGTCAGAGGTGGTGTGATGGCAGCAGCTGAAGGTAGGGGCTGAGGTCTTTTACTGCCCTTTTGTTTTTTTTGGCGCTGTGTGAAGGATTAGCAAGATGAGTAACTTGTTCTTACCTTTTTCTCTTGTCGGAGTATTTGCCATAAGTTACACCATGTCCTTTGGCATAGTGTAAACTACAAAGATGAGCACAAGGAAACTTGGATTCTCAATGGCTTTGGCATCTGGATCTGGTCCTTTTTATTTCTTGTAATAATAAAGGGAATTTGAAACAGTCCCAAAAACCTTTTTTTAAATGTTTCTCTGAAAAATATTGATTTGTTGAAACAAGGACTTCTTTGTGGAGATCCTGCTGATGAATTGGTTGATGCACCTAACAGGAGGTCCTTGGTCCAGGACGAAGCTTGTTCTTATGGTCAAATTAGCCAACGTTTGGCATACTGGTCATTAGGGTTCAGCTTCCATGTGTGATTCATGCAGTGCGGAAGGTTACGGTTGCTCTCATATCTCATGTGAGCTCTCTAATAACTGACTTATTTGCCCTCCTTCCTTCCTGTTTCTCAGCTCTACCATCCTCATAAAAAACTTCCAAAGAACATATAATAGTGGGATAATGTGATCTCCGAGTCATGGACGAGGAAAACATTTCCTGCTTAACTAAGCTTCGCAAATAATTCTGCTTGGCCTGGTGCTTTCTCTCTCGTTAATCTTAGTTCTGAATCATCTAAGGGAGGAACTAACTAATGTTTGGCCTGGGATCTCAAAGGAGGTGTCCAAGGTCATGTTAATCTGTGTGAGTGACGTAAAGTTCAGCCTTCTGATTCACCCATTGTTCACAAGGTCATGATTAAGCCTCGCAAATGTCACCTACCTTGAGGTCCCTTTGGAGGCGAATCACGTCTGCTTGTCTATAACCTCACTTCAAAGATAGCTTCAGCAATGTCCTGCGAAGACTTAAAGGAGCAAGTAGCAAACGCCTCTGTTTTCCTCTAACAAAATGTGCAGCTCAAGCGAAAGCATCTGTAGGGAGGTGACATCCCATGCTGACCTGTACCTGAGCCTTAAGGTGGGCTATGATCTCAGGGCAATCTGTAGATGCAGATTTTCTAAAATGAGATGATGTCTTAGAAGAATATGCCAGTTCAGCAAGTTTTGAAAAAATTTTGCCTTTTTAGCTGTTTTGTGATTTTATTGTTTGAGCAATTAGTTCTTACTTTTTTGTTTTCTTCTTTTCCTCCCCTTTCCAGTTCTTGCAGCAAAGCAAAACAACCTTCAGAATCCACTTAGGAAATTTTTAGGACTGTTTCTGGGTCTCTTGCTGACCTCTGTCAAAACTGAAGAGGTGCTCCCTCGCTCACGCGTAAGGGATGTCTTCTCTTGCTGTCACTGGGAGATTGAGCATATACTGCAACCATACACTACACACCACTGTGTATAGTCGTAGCTGTAGCAACTTGGGGGTCTGAAGAAGAGAATTAAGCTAGTTGGAGATCTCCTGTGAGCCTTGGAAAAGCTTGGCACGTGATGGTGTGAGATGGGGAAGGTGGTGAAATATTTGAGGAGCATTCTGAAAAATCTGATGAATGCCTGTAGATGCTCTGAAGTTTGAGGGGAGGATGCCTTTTTATTTTTTTGAAAAACATATATTTTGGGGTAGCAGAAGAAAACGCACCTGAGGGTGATGGGCATGAATACTCTACTTTGGAGACCCTTTGACCACATAGACTTTTGTCAACCCGTGTCTCTGCTGCTAAAATACTTAAGCTTTTGTCCTGGGTCTCTAGGAAGTAGCGGGGTGTGTGGGCAATGATGTTTTTCAGTGCCTGGAAAACCCAGACATAGGAAGGAGAAGGAGTGACTGAAGGTGTGTGTCAAAAAGCTGGCTGGCCACAGGGATTTTGCTCTGTATAGCTTCTGCAAAATAAGGAATATCTTTGGCATAGTCAAAGACTTTGCCCTTTCCCAGATTAGTGTAGGAACTCTCTGGTCACTCTTTAGTGACCTTCGAAATGTTCTTCACTTTCCAGAGGCTTTTTGGCACTGTTGTAACATTCAAGAAAAAAAACCACTGGGAAGGTGGCTTTTGTAATATCAGTCTTGGTTAGGGGAAATCCTGTTGTGGTGTGTTCTGTTTGTTTGGTTTTATTTTTTAATCTGGTGTTCAGGAAAGGTGCTTTTCTCCCCTTTACCCCATTTGCTTAGAGAAAGTCTCTCGTGAGATGCTTCAAAATCAATGTGCACCCAAATATAATGGTTCCTAAGCTCAGCCAGAATTTTTAAACGCTCCTTGGTTAAGGCAGGAGCCCTAATCCATGGAAAAGAGAATTCAAGAGAAGTAGCCAAGCCTGTATCATAAAAGCAGGCAGATGGTTGAGTCCGTGCATGGCACCACGTCTGCTCACCTCTGGCTTTTTGGATGGTAAATGTTGGAATACGCGTGAACACGGTGCTGAACGCCTGAAGCACTTACAAATGCCCAGGCTGCAGCAGGTAGAAGTGTTTATGGCTGTGGGAGATATTTATGGCTCTATTACATCCTCTGTTATTTTGGCCTTGTTGACTTCTTTCAAAATCTTTAATGAAGGTTTATATTTTATACCTTCCCCTCCCGTCTTGTGCTCTCCCGTAAGGAAGTGCAATGGCAGTGAGTGAAGGTACAAGAGGTCCTGGGAAAGGCATGTGGTGGGTGTACACAGGACGGTGTATCCGCAGAGGAGAGGGCACCCAAGTCTAGAGAAACTCTAATTTTCCACTGCAACTCTTGAAAATGCAGACAAACGTGGATGCATGTTGCTGCTCCGAGACGGCCGTGTGCCAACCTGTAACCAGAAGTTCAAGCTCAGTGTGGAGACACATCCTGCCTTTGGGCTAGTGTGACTGTGTGCCCTTAGACCCAACTGACTCAGGAAAAGGATGGCATCGGTGTTTGCACCCAGAATCTGAATGCTTGCTCACTTGCTGCTGTTGTCTACGTTGATTCTCTATATCTATTTATCTATATTTATTCCCAGCCCACACCAACTGGCAAGTGCTGGCGGTCCCGTCAGGCTTGCTGTCTCTTCTCCGTGTATAAAAACCTGGACATTGTCTTTCTGGAGTGTTTTATGCTTGGTGATGAACTTGTCAGAAATTCGTGGGGATGCTCTGGAGGTACAATGGATTGAAGCTAGAGATGGGTCAATTCAGGTTGGACGTGAGGAAAAAGTTGTTCCCCATGAGGGTGGTGAGGCCCTGGCACAGGTTGCCCAGAGAGGGGGTGGCAGCCCCATCCCTGGGAGTTTTTCAGGCCAGGCTGGATGGGGCTCTGGGCAGCCTGATCTAGTGGGGGATGTCCCTGCCCATGGCAGGGGGGTGGAACAAGATGACCCTAAGGTCCCTTCAAACTCTGACAGTTCTGCAATTCTACAATACATTTGGCAGAAGCTTTCTCTGAGAGAAGGAGACAGTTTATACCAATCATGTGAGCTCTAGGTGTCGTCCTTCTTGACCTCATGCATATCAGGCCAACAACCAGCAAAGCACATGAGAGAAAAACTGCCTTGAAAAAAAGCCAAAACAACCCCAAAACAGGGAGGAACTGAAATGGACTCACTTGGAGACAAGCAGACATAGAGAATACATCTCCCTTGGTTTATTAAAGCTGCTGTCATCCTGTGTGGATCAAGACTAGCATCCATCGCAGGTGTGGCTTGGCCTTTGAACCCGAGGGCTTTAATTTATTTGCTGCCACTGCAACCAGGCAAATCCATAGGCAAAATTTCCCAGGACCGTCTATCCCATTCTCCTGCTCCGTGGTGGGAACAGGACAGACACTTGCATGAGGTGACAAAGCGCAGAGGCACGTGTAGCGTGGGACGAAGGGCTCCGCGAGATGCCTCTTGACTCATTCATGATGACATGAGCTCTTCGCAATTTGTAAACTGCAGGAGGGTCAAAAGTTGAAGGGCTTTTCTCTTTTGTTTGCCACCTACGTTGCCCTGTTCGGAGGAACGCTTGCGGGAATCCTCCCTGGAGGTGCACACCAGGCAAGACAGGCTGCATTGTTCTGGCTCCCGACTCAAAACCAACACAGCTGACATGCATTGCTGCATGGTTCACCAGCTCTGAAAGGAGGGGAAGAAGCTGGTGACTTAATCCTTTGAGCGCCTGCCTTTCATCCCTTAGAAGAGCCGGATATTTTTGCCTCTTGTCATGGTTGTAGTCAAGCTGAGTGCTTAGGTTCCTTCAGAGGGTGCAGCCCCACACCTACAAAACTGATAGCCAAGGGGCATGTCTATCCTGCTGGTGTAGGCAGACCTGAACTGCTTCTTCTCTTGAGTGAGCTCTGAGTTAGGAGCACGGGCTGTGCTGTGCAAGGTCTGGATGTGGCCCGGCTGTGTCATCCCGGTGCTGGTGCTTCAACAGTCCCTGTGAATCCCTGCGGCGCTTTACCAGAGGTCAGCAAAACCTGCCCAACCCATCCTGGGTGAGTCCACCCAGCACCGTAAGGACTTAGAGGGGTGGAGGGTCTTGTCAGACTCCTATTTCTGTGTTGGGAAGGAATTAAAGGCTTTTTAAAGGTGCAGAAGGCAAGTGGCTCTGCAGAAGGGAAGCTGGCTCGAAAACTTTGGCATTGGGATGCTCCTCAGCGATCTAGACATCAGAAGCGTGTCCTCAAGTGGGACCTGGGGCAGGGTTTGCTGGTGTCCTGCCTCGCCCTTTCACCAGCAGAGGAGAAATATCAGCTGTGCCCTTCTGGGGAAGGGGAAACCCACAAGCACAGGCTGGTCTCAACCCGTACTCCTGCAACCGCACGCTGGGAGCCAGAGCCTCCACCTGCCGGTTCGGCCGCTGTCACCTAGCGAGACACGTACCGGGCTGCAGACTCTTCCTCAGGGCAGGAATTACCCAGGCTAATGAGCGTTTCTGCTCATTTTGAATCTGTTTTATCACGTCCCAGCCCTGTGTGCAACTTCCAGCAGCCCAGCCTTTCCCTGCTAGAAGGAGATGTGATTTTTAGTGGCCATTGATTTCTCTGGAGACACGTTTTAATGGTGAATCCCCTGAAAAGCCACTTTACATCCTTTGCAAAGCTTTTCTTTACCCTTCCCAGACTTTAAAAATTATTCTAAAAATGTGAAGAGTCAGCACCGCCTATGGTTTCATCATCTGCTGACACTAAAAGTGCAGCACAAACTGCTTACGACGTAACTCCCAGGTGAAGGTCTCTCTAATTCTTCCGTAGAAAATGGAAGGCAGGGGTTTGAGTTCAGTATTTGACCTTAAGTACTTTTAATTGATTGAAAGAAAAAAAAAAAAGCTTCGTAGCTCTGCTAGATGAGGGAGATCGTTTCAACGGGTCTCCTCAAACTCAGATGTGGAGAACCCCAAAGTGGGCATAGATGGTGTTCATCAAAAGGTATTTTTGAGTGTTTTTTTTGTGCTTCTTACCTTACTGCCCCTGAATCCTGGGGAAAATGTTGCTATCCCTCCACCTTGGCTTTTTCTTTCATCTTCTGTTACCTTGCAGGACCCAAGTGCTCAGCGGTTTGGTAACTGTGCTAACGGCCTTGGTGGCTTCAGAGCATTTATCTTTTCTAGCAAAACTGAGGAACTCTATTTTGCAAGCGTCTCCTTGGTTGTTTTATCTCTAGCCAGCTTCCTAATTTCACTTCTAAATTAGACACTCTTACTTGATAGAAGGGGTTACTTTTAAGAAGAAGCTTATGTAAACTCTTTGGAGGCTGTGTTAATTGTATTTACTTCTGTAATTAATGGACTCACTCCATTTTTGAATGATTCCTGCCCTGCTAGTAAATGCTTCACATTCCTTTTAGCCGCTTCCCTGCTGACGAACAAGAAAGTTAAATGACTTCATGTTTGTGAAAACTTCTCTTCTTTTTTTTTTTTTTTTTTGGGTGAAATCCTGGAGATCTTTGAGAGGGTTTCTGCAAAACCATACCCATCACTTCACATTCCTGGCATATTTCCTTTTCAAGAGTAGGGTAATATGTCTCTGGAAAGTCACCTACTTCATGGGTGGATTTTAGGTGCCATATAAAGGGCTTTTTTTTCTTTTTCTTCAAATATTTCTGTAATAACCTCACTTGTTATCCTCTGTCAATCCAGTCTTGACTGTGGAGACTGCATAGCACTCATGGGATGCTGCAGAGCACACTGCTTAATCCTGATGTGGTGCTGAACCTCATTCCAACCTTGGGCAAAGCTTTTTGTCCTCTTTGTTTCCTGAGCGTTGAGATGTTCAGTCCATTGATGCTGCTGGGACAGTCTTTTCCTGGGCAACAAATGGCATCAACATGACCTGAGGATTTTATCAGCATCCAGTATCCTAAATTCATAAAGTTTGAAAATAAATAGCTAAAGACTTCCCTGATTCCCGTGCTTGGAATCTGCTCTTTTCCACTCTTTAGGGGTTTCTGCTTGGAGTTCATAGGTCACAGCTTTGCTTTGTACCCTCAAAGAAAGCTGTCATTTATGTGGCTGGACCCAAAATGTGTGTGGGGATACCTACTGAGCAACCAGTGGACAGAACCTTGGAATTCTTTAGTTTGAGTAGGCTAGAAAATAGGACAGAAAACTTGTTTAAATCAACCCAAAATGTGATCTACATGGTTCAAAACATTTTGGTTCAATTTGTAACGAAATTTTTGGGTTCAATTTCAGATTCCCTTGGCAAAGGCAATGCAGACTCTCTACCCCAGCTGCCTCATAACCAGGAAACCAGTTAAGGGTATCTGCTTCCACTTCTGTGCCATGGCCTAACAACTAAGGAATCCTGCCATGTTTGTGGAGAAAAATCAGTTTTCCCCACATCTTAAGAAATGAGGCTATAGGCAATAAGGAATTTTAAAAATTCTTTTATATTTTTTTAATTTTGTCCCAGAAAATGTAGCTTGCACAATGGTTTTGAATGGAATTCCTAAATAATGGACCGCTTGTGGAAATATCACTCTGGAAGGGAGATACTGCTTTTCTGTCACTAGCAGGGTGACAGAAGGAGGAGCTAGGACAGTAGATCTCATGGATCTATTTCTAGGGATATGGGGAACTAGACTAAGAACAACCTGGTCTAGTGAGGAATGTCCCTGCCCATGGCAGGGGGGTTGGGACTAGATGATCTTTAAGGTCCCTTCCTACTCTGACAATTTGATGATTCTATGATTCTGTTGTCTGACCTGTTGACTGATGGACAATTATTGCTTGTATATCCTTGCCAATACTTATTTCCCTTGATTCGGGTGAGAGCTTGACCTTGGTCACCTACCAGTGGGTCTTGCAGCAGGGGTGGGGAAAGGACATCAGAACTTTGCATTTACTCATCACTAAAGTATATCTCGCTGGTTCAAGTTGGGAAACTTCATCTGGTGAGACCTGCTGGGAGGAACGCGGCGGTGCAGGCAACGCTGAGAATGTCCCCTACGCACGTGTTGCTGGAGCCAAGCGGGAGCACGAATTTGGCGTGGCAAAAGCTGAATGGCACGCGTTGTTGTCGGGACTTGTAGAGAGGCAGTTCGAGCCGAACTGGAATCCCATCCCAGGCTCCTGGCTGCCAAAATTTGCCATCGTAAACAAGTTGCACAACCCTTTTGGTAGATAAAGTTGGACTCCCATTCTCCTTTAGGTCCCCATTACCTCGAGGTGCTGAGAATGGGAGAAGAACTGATCTGTGCACTAGAGACATACTCAAGATGTTTCCTGGATTAATATTAAACATTCAAGAAGAAAAAGGTCTGTAGAGGCGTGAAAAGGTCAAAGTTCAAGAGTTGCCTCATCTGAACAACTTCCTTCCAAATCAAGGGCTGTGCAAGAGTAACCAGATTTTTAAGTATTTAGATATGGTTACTCATAAAAGGCGGGGAATGGGGGGAGGAGGATAAGGAAGGAAAGGATCACAGAATGAAACCTGCTTTTGCAAAGGTCGCTGGAAAGAGCTGCCAGGTGTCTGACTCATTCTCCTTGCTGGATTTAAGCTGTGGTGACCAAGGGCTCTGCAGCTCCTGCAGATGCATTGAGGGTAGTGTGGGAACTGGGTGCCCACTGATGGTTTGTGTGGCGCTAGGCCAAGCTGTCCCTTTGTGACCAGCTTAAACTCTCCTCTCCATGGTCCATGAGCTCTTCAGGATGGGCTCCAGCAGCAATGGTCGTCTGCAGCTGCTGTGCTCACGCAAGGAACTGCTCAGGACAGGCAGGCAGTTACTATAGCCTGCTGGAGGAGACCTACAGGAAAGCCAGAGAGGGGCTTTTACAAGGGTATGTGGTGATAGGACAAGGGACGATGGTATTAAACTGAAAGGGTAGATTTAGATTAGACATTGGGAAGAAGTTCTTTAATATGAGCGTGGTGAGACACTGGGACAGGTTGCCCAGAGAAGTTGTGGATGGCTCATGCTTGGAAGGGTTCAAGGCCAAATTGGACGGGGCTTGGAGCAACTTGGTCTGATGGGAGGTGTCCCTGCCCAGGGCAGGGGGTTGGAATGAGATGATCTTTAAAGTCCTTTCCAACCCAAACCATCCTATGATTCTATTGTGATTCTCTCAGCCTCTGCTTTTCAGAGCTGTATGTAAGGTAAACACCAAATTAGAGATGAATTAAGTTCGTATACCAGACACCGGTTCATGGTCAGCTCTGCTGCCCTTGCTGTGGGGCAGGTAATTCCTGGCACACAGGCACAACAGAGAGTTGGTGGTGGTCACCTCTGGTATTGCCCCAGTATGAACCAGTCAAATATGTGAATTGGCATTGTTTGTCGTTTGAAATTGCTTTCTCTGAATGACATGTCCACATGTGGAGAGGTCTCATGTCTGACATGGAAACCCCTCAGCAGAGGGTTGTGCCAACAGGTCCAGGTGGCTCCAGGGTGCTGTAACAGCCTGTGCAGACGTGCCTTGTGCTGCACACACAGGAGCAATCCCAAGCAGGTGTTTCCCCAAGGCTTGGCTTAACTCTTCCAAACCAGTCTCTCTAATTCATGGCACGGCAATACGGTGCTGTGGCACCTTGCCTAGCTTGGATAAAGCTCCCTCTTCCCTTGAAGGCTTGCTGTGGTCACTGAGCCGGCTGTCAGCAGAGGTCTCTGCCATTCTGGATGTGATAAAGACTTGCAGAGTCCTGTCACAGTGGGGCTTTGGAGACAATGCAAACAAGTTGAGCCAAATTTTCACCTTATTATCATTCTTTCCTCCCTCATTGCTCTATATTTAGCAGGAGAGAACTCAGGAAGAGGTGTACTCAGGACTGATGAGCATCCAGTTGATGCTGCCTCTAGAAGAGAATCAATAGAGAGAAAGCACTGGATTCTACCAGGCTACTGGAGATAGACTCAGATGGAGCTTCTGAGTCATCCTCTGCCTCCCGAAAGGCTCTGTGAGCTAGAGTTCCCTGCCTCATGATGCCTCCAAAGCTAGACGAAAGACAGCCCTGCATATATAAGCTGTCTCATGCAAAGCGATCTTTCCCTTGTTCCCAACTCTTGCTGAGAGTGAAATTTTTGTGATGAATTCCAGCAGCATAAATCTCAGCTCAATAACTCCAAAATCTCTCGCTGCAGTTGCTTGCCAGTTGCCCGGGCTCCAGCCTTGGAATGGGTCTCAGCTGTGAATTTCCTGCCTTCAGCTGCAGGATTCTCAGTGAATTCTTCATGGCACAGGGACAAACACACCATGACCTGATTTATGGGTTGAGGGTCTGTTTCTGCCCTCCGTGATTGGGCAGAAAATGAATAGGAGCTAGTGTGAACTGGTGGGTGTTTGCACATGTCCAGAACGTCTCTGCGGTGGTAGCCAAAATTCCTGAACATCAAAAACAAGATCAAGTTGCCTTCAACAAGACCCCATCAGTGCAAAGATAAGATGTGTGCAGGAACACCATCATCTGAAGAAACAATTCTTGACTTACATCCAGCTGGATTTTCTCTCCCCTTCTCTCCAGCATGAAGCCACATAGGCAAGAGCAGTAAAACTCCATCAAGTGCTGCTAAATACAAGGACGGCACCTCCTGCTTAGGAAGACCCTGATAACTGGAATCTGGAGAAATGTCTTGGGATGGGATCTTAGCATGTGTGTGTGTATCTTAACTCTTTTATGATTTCCTTGTTGCTGGAAAGGAACAGAGAGAAGTGAATGTGGGGTTATCCCACAGTCTTCACTGAAGCCTTTAATCTAGATACAGAAGTTGAGAGACTAGATTCCCTAGGGCTGATGGAGAATAAAAGGTCGAAGGGCAAAGTTGTGGTAGAGTAAGTCTGAGGAGGCTTGGCACTTGTCTGGGAGCTTAAGGTTGTGTGGGAATAGCTGCTTACTGCCTCTTCCCCCACCACCAGCATGCATATATGTGTGAGAGAAGTCTCTCTTCTCTGTGCATCAGGAGGTGGAGCATCTCCTTGGGAGTTCATCATCCTCTTGCTAAATATTGTTGCTAAGCGCAAGCTAATGGTCTTCAAGGAGCATGGAGGACTGTCATCATCTGCTTCCTACTGCTTTAGTTCCTCAAGAATCAGCTCAGCTGGCCTCTTTGCTGTCAGTATTTTTATTTTATTTTTTTATTTCTTGGGTTATCTACTTCCCAGAGCTCTGCAGGAGGTGCCAAGCTGAGCTCCTTCATGCTCCTTCCCAACTCCGTGGACTCCAGGCTTTCCTTCTTGGCACCAGGCTCTCCAGCATGGTTCCTGAATAGTCCATAACAAGCATTTCATCAGTCCAGAAGCACTTTCTCTTGCTTGCTCCAGGTTACACTGTGCCTTTTCCTGAATTAGGTCTACCGGCACTGGATCCAATCTTTCCCTGCGAGTACCGAGTCAGTAGGCTCATTCTGGCTGTTCCCACTCGGGCTGTACAAATCGCCGATTTCTTTGGGTTGGCCCATGAAGCAGAGTGCTGACAAAGTTCAGTGTGAAATGGAAGCATCTCCGTTTGAGCTTAGTCTGCTTAAAATCAAATATTTTGTCCTCAAAGTACAGTTTCAAGCCGAGACATTTCTGGAGGGGGCAGGGCGGGGGGGGTGGGGAAAGTAAAAAGAAAAGTCTTAACAAAACGTTGCTTCCTCGAGATGTTTTCGGGCTTTTGGTGCAAAATATTCCCTGAGTCTGCAAATAGTTTTGGTAGGCCCAAAGACCCAATTTTTTTCAGCAAATAAATTCTTCATCCAAAAATCTCCCGTGCTGCGTCAGTCCTTGCAGAACCCACAGGTTGGTGTTGCCTCTGGGTCAAACCCAAGTGTGAGGGGTGTCTGCCCACCTCCTCCACCTGTGCGGGCATGGTCTACGCCAGGAGAGCTGCATAAATGCTTGGTTTAATCGTTCACCTCAGTCACATTTGAACCCCATCCTTTGCCAGGCCTGAATACTTCAGCTCCTAATATTTGTTCAATGAATAGCTGAAAAGTCCAGAGCAGACAACCTTCAAATGCAGAGCCCTGTATTGTGGTTTTCTTCTGTGGCAGCGTGGATTTCCTTTACTTATGCCTGAGCTGTCTCTAGAAACCCCATAATAATCATGTTATTATCTCTTACTAACTGCTAAGGAATGTTGATGTAGGAAAGACCTGTGCTTTCTAGGCAGGTTAGACAGATTATAAACCTTTATTTCCTTTTTCTGATCATTTGGCCTTGCCTTAATTCATCCGTTTTTTGTTTGGCCTCCAGATGACTTTTGGGTTTGTTACATATGTCTGGGCCACACTTTCTTTCTTTTTTTTTTTTTGGATGAAGTCACTCGTCTAAGGCCTTCTGGGATTATCTAGTTAGGTATTGTTCATAAAACTCGGGTCATGTCCCCTGCCGTGGGGGTGCGTGAGGGAATCTTGCTTTTCCAAGTTGTGTTTTTTTCATCAATAAGGTGTCTTCAGTTTTTGATAATTTTAACTTCCTTTGTGGCGATATTTGTCTGTTTACCTTGGAAAGCATCTCGTGGTCACTCCGGAAAGAGTTGGTGTTTTAGAGACTGGGACAGAAAGTCTTCTGGATAGTCCACAGCCCCCCTGTGTCTCCTTTGGCAAATCAAGTTCTCCGAACGTGCTGAGCCACAATTCTTTAAAGGGTTACCAGCCCCATCCCAGAATAAACTCCGTTCACCCTGTGATCATCCAAAATACAATGCATTTGGGGCTTGTGACCCTGAGTGGGGTAGAAATGCAACCTCTTGCGCTAGCTCTGGTGTTGCAGACCCCAACTCAGCTGGGCTTTTACACGAAAGTGGTCTGGGAGGGGTAGTTGGTCCTTAGGTGTTACTCACTGACGTTCTTATCTCCTTCATGTGTCCATCTTGCATCTGGTTCTTAAAACCTTGTGCTGAAGTGGAGGCATTTTGGTGGTGTCAAACACAACCTCGGGAAGGTTTGGGAGCTGACTTGCCACATGTGCTCCTCTGTCCATGGGATCCAGAGTCGTCCTGGCAGGATGTTAAGGCTGAAGGAAAGAAAATGTTTGAATTAGGACGAGGGAGAGAGAGGACTGGAGCTCTCTTCTCTCATCTTCCTCCTCTACATGCAAGTTCCTTCTGATTCCAGGTCAGGCAAACCTGGAGGTGTTCCCCTTTTATGTGGAGTCCTGCAGAAAGGGAGTTCCAAGCAAGGTGAGAAGCATTTTTTTTGGCTTTTTCTGAGGTGAAAGGAGCAGTTTGAGACCTGCTGGAAATGCATTTACACCACTTTCACCTGCTGCTGTGAGCACCTTTCCTTTACAGTGATATAGTTTTTCAAAGAATGGTCATGAGGCTTTGCTAGCAAGCACACGATGAACCCAGACAGACACGATCTGCCGTGAGCATAGATACTTGAGGTATGTGACTTCAAGACCAGAGCTGTCTTGTGTCTGGCCAGCTTGGAAGGGGGCCAGGGGATCTCGATTTACATCCATTTATTCAAACTTGGCCATGGCTCACAGCTCCCTAACTTGCTTGAGGTGCAAGTAGTTCTGTGAAGCTTCAGAGTAATTATTCCATGGGCTTCAGGAGGAATTGGCCCTTCATTAAAAGGAGATTCGCAGAGGGCTTTGAACAGTCACAGTGTGAGGTGTCCCTGCCCATGGCAGAGGGGTTAGACTAGATGATCTTTAAGGTCTTTTTCAACACAAACTGTTCTATGATTCTACGATCTCTTTAATTTTGAAAAATGTTGGTTTTCCTTTACTGTCTTTTTCACCTTTTGTTTTTCACTCCTCTCTTTTCCTTTCTCTGTAATTTATTTTATCTCCAATAGTAAAATGGGCCAAGGAAGGGGTGGCCAAACCATCCTGTTTTCCCTTTTTGATCTCAGAGAAAAAAAAAAAGTGGGAAACAAAAACGAACTGTGGGGATAAAATTATTGCTCAGTGGGAGTATGTGGGTTGGGGGAACGATGGCTTTCCAAGAGCATTAGCTATTGCTGTTCTGCGTATCGCACCATTTGAGAAATTCAGAGGCTGGAGGAGATGCTTCATAGCTCCAGCCCCTGCAGGGATGTTCACAGGCAAAACCTGCTTTGGAATTACCCCGAAGGACTGACCCATCCCTGGCTGCAGCATCACTTGTTAGTATGTTTTAGTCCAGAATTGGTAGTGTCCGAGCCAAGCAGTTGCAAAGAAGTATCTCCCTTCCCTACAGTATGCTTGCAAGCAGGACTTTTAAAGATTTTTCCAGAGTTTTCAACAGTACCAGTTGTTGCAACCCTGAGGAAGGATCTGTTTCCCCAAAGGCAACGTAGAAAGGCAGATAAACACTTGATAAAACACGTAGCTGGTTT
>NW_009711027.1:8924-25534 GCF_000703405.1 Apaloderma vittatum | reverse complement strand
GGGAAATGGCTGTGTTCCCTCTTCCCCTCATGTTTGAACAATTGGCATTTATTTCCAGTGGGGACAAATTTAGGGAAGGTAGCAAACTGAGTCCTGCTAATCATCTGCAATTTGGGTGTTCTGAGTGTGTATGAACAGCTGGACTCTAAATCCTTTTAGACTATATTAGGAGCTGAAGGTCACTGGCATGTCTCTAGGAAGGTAATTTACCCTAACTTCTAATAAGGGCTTGAATTTTCAGCTGTAACCTCCACGTTACTGAAACCTACCATGTATGTGTGTGTTTTACCTTCTTTACCTAACGAATCACCAGTCTCATGACAGGAAGGATCTGGTTTATTTTCTTCAGAAGCAGTCCTGCCTAATCCAGGGGAAATCCTTTGATTTGAAATCCTCTGTCTTGACATGCCTCTTCCTTCTCATTAATTTAGTCATCGACTTGCTGCCCTTTGTTAGGTCTCTGCCTCTCAATATAAAAGTGTCCTGTGTGTAAGTATTGCTCGTACCCCCTCCAGTCCCTGTGATATTTTTTGTACCCCCTCCAATCCCTTTGGGCTTGACTTTCAGGTTAGTCTGAAATCTGGCACCCTGACAAACATAAGCAGTTCCAAAATCTTTTTTTTTTTTTCCAGCAATCACTAAACGTTCCTAAAGTCTTCCAAAATAGGATGAAAAGAAACTTGTGACCTTCCCTTTGAAACTTGCTTTCGGAGGCAGTTGCTCCTGCCTCCATTATTAGGAGAAAAAAAAAAAAAAGTCCCAAACATCATCCCAATCCATAAATCAGAGAGGATTTGGTTGGAGAGTAAACTCTATTTTGGGTGGGAATTTAATTTTCTGTGGAAAACTTTAATGTTAGCCAAAGAAAATCCTCTATAAAATATGGCACTGGTTTTCTTCAGGCTCCTATTTTCTCCTTAGGGCGAGGCATTCAGCCAGGTCATCTTCCATAATGCATCGCTTAGCGAGGGGTAGAGGCATTGTACAAATTCCTGGTTGTTGAGCACTGACAGATGTAACCTGGTATGAACTTCCCCTTTGCTGTATGAGGTAGACAGAAGTCTGGTTTCTGGTGTGTTTTTCTTTTTTAAAAAAGCTCCTTTTTTTATTTTTGAAAGCTTTCATAGAGTCATGAGGTACATGATTTCACATATAGAAAGGGAAGGGAACTCAATCATTCCTATCCAGGGTAAACAATTTTCTCCTCACTATCTAAAAAAAGAGAAAAATCTCTCGGACCTTTTCTTTCGAAACCCGGACCACTTCTTTGGGTGCCTACATAGCAACTGAAACATCTGTTCTTTATGCGACTGGATCTGAAAACAGTGGGTGAGTTTGCTAGATGGAAGTGAAATGAAAGAAAGTAGGTTGTGTCCCTGCTCTCAACCCCTCCTGGCAACCTCCATGCATTCAAAACCCACAGGCTGAAAACCACGTTTGTAACTTATCCTTTTCTGAGCTATTTTAGTAGCTAACGTTATTAGTGTTAGTATAATTAGAGGCATTCCAGCTCGGTAATGGATTCCATTCTGGGAGACATGAGTTTTCTTAGCCCTGGGCTTCAGTCAGCTAGAGTTACCCAATCGAATGGAAGCTGAAGATCCAAACTTCCTTGGGGTGAAGAATTTTATTTGCGTTCCAAAGCCTTGTCTATCCCAATTTCCCTTCAGGACTTCCACTGTTTCTGACAATTGGCACGGTCTCTGAGCTTGGAGCACCATCGTGGACCTGCCAGCCTGTAGCCTACCTTGGTAAGACAGTGGCCTTTGTGGGTGACCACGTGCCATGATGGTGGTCAACAGGGTGATCCCAACTACAGAGCCCATAGTTCCTTGTTGCAGGAAAGGAAGGAAGAGTGAAGTCCTGGAGCCAAAAAGGGTCTGATGCGGGCACAGCAGAGCTGTGGTGTGCTCCCTTGTTCCTTGATGCTGGACTGACTCAGCCTGATCCTAGCAAAACTTTATCTTCTGGGAGGGTGTGATGATTTTATTTATCACCGTTTTGCCCAAGCAAATCTTCCCTCCAGTTCGTACTCTGAGGGTGCAGAGTTACATCCTCTACTTGTGAGGCCAGCAGCACTGAAGGAGTTGAATTAGGATCAGTCTTCTGGTGCTGGGGGCTTTGTGTGCAGCCCCTGGGAGCTGAGAGGGGCTGCAGGCAGTGCAGTCTCCCAGCTGGAGCCAGCTTCACCAGCTTGGAGGGGGCTTTTTTTTTTTTTTCCCCCTTCTCAGCTCGCAGTGCTGCCAAGCAGAAGGTAAAGTCATGAGAAGAGTTGGAGGGGGTAAGCAGGGTGGGAGGGAGCTCTGCCTCTAACCAATTCCACCTGTTCCTGAGCACACAGACTTGCTCTAATTTCTGGCCATCTGTATTTTCACTTTACGCTCTGCCTCAGAGTCTCCTCCAAAAGGTTTTTTAAATTACTTTCCCAGCCTCCTCCTTGCAGAGAGAGCAGCTGATTAGTGGCTCCCCCTATTTAATTTTCCTATCTAGACTAATTATTTCTCTTGATGGTCTATTTATCAGGCTAGTTTCCCTTCTGGGCTGTTTTGCTCTGTGATGCTTTTCCAAAGAGGGGAGGAAGGGTAAATAAAAACCAGACAAGCAAAGTAGATGCAACTCCATCTATATTGTTTCCTATTAAAATGAACAGTAAATTCTTGGGCCACCCCTGTCCGCATAGAAGCCCATCTTCCCAGTTTCAGTGGTTTCTTGTCCCTTTATTGGCCATTCACCGTGTTTCTGCATAGCTGGAATGATGTATAAAATTCAGCACTGCGTTACCTGCCCCGTGTTCCACCTCTCTAGATCTTGGTTCTGCTGGAATGTCTGGTCTCACAGATTCATGTCACGTGCCTGTGGTGTTCACCGAGCCTCAAGCCCACCAGACATACAAGTATAAAGAATCAGGGTCCCTCTGGTGGGTTTCCTACCTGGAGAGCAGGGCAGTGCTCAGAGATTGATAGAATTCTTTGGTGTCTCCCTTTCCAAGTTGTGTCTAGAGACGAAATACTGAAGCAACTTTTTCTTCCCTTAAAACGTTTGTAACTTTACAGATCACGTACCCCAAGTGAAACATTTTGCACTCGGTGATTTAGCAGCAGTCCTGGGACATCGCAGTCGAGTTTAACACACTGGTCTTTTTTGAGAAGTCTTGGGGTCTAAAAATAGGTCCCTTGCTTCCTAGGTAGTCTGGTGTCTCATCAAAAGCCAAGATATCAAGATATTCTTTTGTGTCGCGAAGAGCCTTCCCATGGAGAAAGCTATTGAATGAGAGTCCTGCAGGTGATAGGTTCCTTTTGTTTCTAACATGGATCCCAATTCTTTATTTAGTAAAGCAAAAGCCTTTTGCCCTGTTCATAACATCTTCCAACTTCGTGGTTCCTTGGAGTCCTAGTCTGCAAATGCCAGCATTTTTTTGTGCATCACCTGTACTGTCAAGATGAGGACTCTAGGTCTCAGAATTGTCCTGGCTGCTGGGGACGCACTGCACCATCCCTGGTGTGGTCAGACAGGGAGCACTCAGCATTTCTGAAAGTTGTCCCCACTCTTGCTTTGGGAGAAACTGAGAATGTCCAGATTGGGTAGGTCTACACAACACAAGGAACAGCCCGTGCTAGGCTTGAGTGAGAGTGGGTGTCCCAAACAGCACAGGCAGGCTGGACAGGAATCTGCAGGACCCTTGCGAGATGCCTTCAGAGACCACTTTCCTTTAGGTGATTTTCCTAGCACTCCATAGACAGTTCAGGCAGGGGTTGGGATAGAAAGGCAACATTCAGCTGTATGAGCAAGGACTCCTTATCCAAAGTTCTTGTCATCCATCAGATGGACTCCGCTTTCTCAGGATCTCATCAGTTGTCATCCAGTCCCTTCAGCAAGGGATGAGGCAGGGCTAGTGATGCAGCTTTGCTGTCCCCTACAGTAGGTCCATGCTGGTTGCTGGATGAAGCTGAAGGTTTCTAGGAGTAAAGCTGGACCATGCAATTTTGTGAAGTACCTTTTCCTCATTTCCTCTGAACTTCAGGAGTTGCTCATGTAGGACAGGTTATTTTAATTCCAGTGGTCTCAGATTAAGGGCTGTCCAACCTCAGTGTTTATTATTGGCTTCCTTTTTCAAGAGGGAGTGGAACTGGTGTCTCCTAAAGGAGCAGAGTCTTAGAGTAGCCATTGGGTCAGTCCTGAGCCTTGGAGCAGAGAGCCCAAGGGATTGGAGCCGAACTCACCACCTGTAATTTTAGTTCATTTTACTTCAAGAGCAGATTGTGGACAAAATGTCTTCTCAAATCTGTTCGTGCCTCAGGTCTGCAGAATTTCAACGTCCTTTGCTGGACTTTCTTTATAATGTACCGTATGGACCAGGCATGTAAATACCTACTTCTGCCATTGATGGCCTGGACATATTAATGCTCTAGATTATACGTTGATGTTGTTCTTGCTCTTTAATCCTCTTAACAATGTAATTTTTCAGTGTTATAATAATTTTTTCTTTCCTGACACGCTTGAGAAGAAACACATTTTGTGCTTCTGGTTTACAATACGGGGAAAGCTGATGATTTTATGAAGGTGCATTATAATTCTTAGCGGTTAGCAGGCCCACTCGTCTTAATTTCTTTTTGTATGAAGGTCCCAGCAGGTCAGTAACTCCTGTCACTTGTCTCTCGTGTCCTTTCAAGGCAGAGTGACTGCGGAAAAGGCACCATTAATGACCACAAAGTACCATTTTGCTTGGAGTTTTGTTTTAATTTACTGCTGCTAATAGTAACAAGCAAATGGAGGGAGTTTCTTGTGCTTAAAATAGGCTGGGGAATGCCTTTAGGTAGGGTGATGCAGATGCTTTAGTTTAACTGGGTTCATAAAGCAAGGGATGTCTTCATCCTTGGAGGTGTTAAAGACTCAGAGGTAAAAGTTCTGAGCAACTTGGTCTAATTAGACCTGCTTTGGCCAGAGCTTGGACTAGGTGACCTAAAGACAGCCCCAGGAACACCCCGTTGTTGTCGGATGCTGGGAAAGTATTCTGGAGAGCATTAATCCAAGAGTCACCCTGTTTTTAAGTTTCTCCTCCCCAGTTCCTTAGTTCTTGAGTAGTGTCAGAGACAGGGTACAGGGTGAAAGAATTCCTTGGTGGACTCAGTTTGGATTTTCTCCTTTTATTGCTCTGGAATTGTACATCATGAATGTTGCTGGTTGTCAAAAAGTTTGTTCTCTTAGATTCATGCGTAGAATAATTTATTTAAACCAGACCTCTCTTGTATGATTAAGCACGTGTATTTAAGCATACACACTGCAGCATGCTTCCTTAGAATTTTCTTATGGTTTTATTTTTTTATTGCTGTATTTGGGGCAATATTTGCAGATCTTTGTCTTCTTCTTTTTTTTTTTTTTTCCCAGAGCTGTCTAAGGCAGCCAAACCCAGTTCCCCACTGAACTAAAGAAATGGCTACTTACATTTTCTAAGGTTTGCTTTTGTTTCCCCAACAGTACCTAACTTTTCAGTTCCTTCTTTGGAAAGATGGACAGAGATATCAGTGAGCAGCTTTTTGCTTTATGTGGGGTGTGGAAAGTCACGCCCAGATGATTAGCCTTAGCTCTAAATGTGCTAAATTTATGGCCGTAACAATCTCTTCCCTGAATAAAATCTAGCTTCCAGAACCATCCTTTTGAACACGGTGCTGTCTATAACCATCCCTCCTGAGACAGGTGTTCACTTTGTTGGGTAGCGAAGGAAGGAGCTATGTTAGAGGTGAGTCAAGTGACAATGTATGGGAAAGCTCAGCTCTGAAGACCAAGACATCTCCTCTGTTTCCTTTTTCTGTTTCCTAGTCAGACTGGAAGATGGTAGCCCTTGAAAGGAGGCTGCTCAATGTGCAGAGATAGCTCTTCAGCCATGAGCTCACTTCTTTTTTCAGCCTGCAAAGGAATGCCAAACTGGCATGTGGCCTGGTAATTAAAAATGTTAGAAATTAGGATTCATCGGCTAATAGAGCAATTCAAGTTGGAAGCACACATCTGAAGGTCATCTTGCCCAAACCCCTGCCCAAACCAGGCCTAATAGATCAGGTTGGTCAAAGGCTTTTCCAGTTGAGTCTTGAACACTTTCAGAGATGCAGTTGGCCTTCCTTCTGTAAAAGTGTTCCAGTATTTGGCCGCTATCATGGTTAAACCAAAGAGGTCCTTAAATCTAATCAGAGCTTCCTATATTTTAATGTCTGTCTGTTGCCTCTTGTCCTGTCACTGTGACCTTCTGAGAAGAGAGAGCCTCTGTTTTGTGTATCCTCTGATAAGGTAGCTCTTGGCAGCAGTAAGGTCTTACCTGTCCTGTCCTTCCTTAAACCTCCATCCATAGAATCACAGAACGCTTTTGGTTTGAAGGGACAATTAAATATTATCTAATTTCTCTGCCCTGGGCAGAGATATATTCCACTAGATTAGGTCACTCAAAGCCCCTGGCCTTGAACACTTCCAGGGATGGGGCATCCACAGCTTCTCTGGGCAACTTGGTCCACTGTCTCACCACCCTCATAGTAAAGAATCTTCCCTACATCCAATCTCTGAATCTACCCATTTTAAACTTAAAACCATTGCCCCTTCTCCCATCACTACAGGCCCTGATAAAAAGTCTCTCCATCTTTCTTCTAAGTTTCAGTAAGGTCTCCCAGAACACGGTTCTCTCAGCCTCTCCTTGTAGGGCTCCGACCATCTCGGAGACTCCACTGGCTTCTCTCCACGATGTCCATGTCTTTCTTGCACTGGGGATGGTTCTCCACCTGTGGTCTCACAAGTGCCAGGGGATTGGGAAGGCTCGTGTCCTTGGACCTGCTGCTACACTTTTGCTAATCCAGCCCAGGATGCAGATCCTGTGTGAACAGGATTGGAATTCACACCACAGGGATTTGACTTTAATAAGTAAGTGTTCCTCCCATAGGAATTTAAGGTCAAAAACATCAAAGTGGACAGTTGTATTACTGACTGTCCCTGCCATTACATGCATACAATCTGAGATTGAGGAAATCTAGAGGCACCTTTAGCTCTGCTTTGGATTCTTTGGAAAGTAAAAACAATCTGTCTCTTTTTTCCTCGTTGCGTGAACAGCAATACACCTTCTCCATTCTTCCTTCGTCTATGGAGATTTCCTGGACTGTAAGACCAGGAGCCTTGCTTCAGCTTGGAGAATCCACAATGTGAAGATGACCAAAGGGATGGGTAGAAGGGTCTTCTACTGGGATGTCTCCAGCTGTTGCATGCAGTCCATGCAGCTGGAGATGGTCATTCATGTGACACACAAAGACGTGGCTGCCCTTAACAGCCTGTGTGCAAAGAAGACTCTGAAAGCATGGATCCACAGTCGCATAATAGGAATCAGCCCGAACCTTCCTGGAAAAAAATAGTTGATTTTTTGTTTAGCCATAAAAAAAAATAATCCAACAACCTCTTTTGTTCCGGAAACCTCTGCGCATATTAAGCGAAACCAGATACTTGAGGGTGGGGGTGTTGGGGGAGAGAGGCATACAGGAAAGCAATCAAAATCTACTGGAGGAATTTCTCCTTTCTGGAAGAACATAAACCAGTAACAGAATGTAAACAACCCGCCATATGTAACTTGTAAATCAGAAGTAAAAAGAACGAGTTCCCAGCAGGCCATTGTGAACGGTTGGCTGTTGAGTCTTTTTATTTTTGTTCTTCTTGTTTGATTTAATTTTAAATTTGTCATTCTTTTCCCTCCTCTTCCTGCTCCCCCAAGATGAACCACAAGTCGAACTCTTAAAGCCTGGCCTCCTAAGTGATGCCTGAAATAGTCACAGCGTATTAATTTTGCAGCGGCTGAAGCACAGGGTTTAACGAGGTCTGACAATCGTTCCTCCTGAAATCAAGCCAACAGCGTTAGTCGGTTGAGACAAGGCTGGATTCTCTTCCCAAATTAATCAGTCACCTGTGCTAGCCGGTGTATGAGCTGGGCAGTTTATTTCTTGTTTATTTAGACTGAAAGAAATGGCACTGTTGTAAAGGAGATATCTCTTTTTAAAGCCTCTTGGGAGTATATATTCTGCAGCTTGAAAACAGCTTCAGCTATAATAAATACAAAGCCACTTTATTTAGACTTCAAAATACCTCCTTTCCCTGACAAGTCGCTTTTCTAACTGAGAAGAAAAGAAAAAAGCGTAGGACTTTTAATAGCAAGCAGGAGTCTGATAGAGTAATCCATGGAGGTATTGCAAAGTGGACTCAGGGGACTGAAGAGGCCAAGTTTGATGCCTTTCACCAAAATATCCACCTGCTCCTCTTCATTTTAGCACCATATTCACTGTATGCTGCTTGGAGCTGAGACCTGGGAGGCAGGATGGGTTTGATTGGGAAAGGCGCATCTATCCAAGATATATGGTTTGTCCTATAACGCGTTTCTATGTTGTTTTTTTCTAAGAATGGAAAACAGGAAATTTCTTTTTCTTAAAAAAAAAAAAAAACAAAGAAGAGAACAAGCTATTGTGTTGTATGGCTTCAGACATACCTGTTTTTTCTTGCACCTTACCTTGATCTCTGAGTAGAGCTACGTTCATGAGATGGGCTCTGATCTCTGAGCATAATGCAAATTAATAGGAATGAAACAAGAGCAATGTTTTGACTTTTTAACATCTACAAAGAGCAAAGCGAATTTATAAATGGAGTGTCCCGAAGACAAAGGCTAAAAGAGATAATTTCTTTGTTCTTCTCTCCCATGTTAAAATGAACAAAGCCCTCGCATTGTTTGTTGCTGTTGTGAAACTGGGGGGAACGAAGAGGCAAGCCCAGCCTCTGGAAAGTTCAGGGACTTCACCTCATCTCCATTTCAAAGACACCTCCCTGTAGCTGAGCTTGCAAGTAGAGTTTAGCCAGGGAACAGGGCTCATTTGCATGATTTCATCTCTCCCCATAAAATACGGGCGTTTTGTAGTAATTTGTTAAAATAAAGATTTTAGCACTGATCCTTTCCGCTGCACCATCAGGGAGATGGCTCCGGCTTTGGAAATGCCCCCGCCCTCCGCTGCATATTTAGGATCACTGCCTGCTCACGGCAAATCTTAAACTTTGAGCAGGTTTATACAGACTTTTTCAAGGCCTTTTCTGCCCTTATCATGACAACTCCCATACGATGTGTTCCTGATGAGATGCGATTAGAGGTGGGGTGGGAAGCAGGATGGTGAGGGGCTCGTCAGACTCATCTCAGTCGAAGCTAGAAGGGTCGTTTACCTTTTGGGCTGCAGATGGAATCCAAGAGCGTGCTTGAGCTGCTCTCCACCTCTGAACTAACTGTTTGAATGGCAGGGATGGAAGAAATTGGGCATCTTCCTTGCTCCTCAGAAGGATGGAGACACTAGGGATGGCTTCAGAGTCTGTGCATGTGAAGAAGAGCAATGCAGCTGGGGAGGGGTCTAGAGAACAAGTCTTATGAAGAGCTACTGAGGCACCTGGGGTTTTTTGGTCTGGAGAAAAGGAGGTTGACGGGAGACCTTTTCACCCTTGACAACCATTTGAAAGGAGATTGTAGTGAAATGAGAATTGGTCTCTTCTCCCAGGTAACAAGTGATATGAAAAAAGGAAGTGGCCTCAAGTAGCACCAGTGGAGGTTTGCATTGGATATGAAGAAAAATTTCTTCACTAAAAATCTTGTCAAGCACTGGAACAGGCTGCCCAGGGCAATGGTGGAGTCCCCATCCCAGGAAGTATTTAAAAGCCGTGTAGATGTGGTGCTCATGGACATGGTTTAGTGGTGGACTTGTCATTGCTATATTAATGTTTAGACTCAATGACCTTAAAGATTTTTTCTAACTTAAATCATTCTATGATTCTGTGGAAGCAGCATTGCTCTTGTCCAGTGCTGTGGGACTGAGCAGCCTCGAAAGACAGATGGTTTTGGAGGTGTGCAAGAACAGGAGTTGAAGAGCTGCTGCCCAGCTGGGACCAGTGTCTCTGATAGAGACATGGAACAGCTCTTCTTCTCCATCTTGCCCTTATGGACAGTTTTGGTGCTGTAGGAGATCCCTTTGGGGATGGTGGCAGTGACAAGAGATTGTGTGCCTAATACATACCCGTACGAGGGCTTGCAACAAATCCAGAGAGGGGTAAGTGCTTAGACAGTGTTAAGACCTTGCTGAGTGAGGCATTGGAGCTCAGACCATGGAGTCTGGACTCCTGCGTTATCAGTCAAGTCTTCAGTGTTTGCTCTCTGCTGACCAGTGTGTGCAACCACAGGGAGCAGGAAAGGTAGGTAGTGGGGAAAAAACAGTGCTTCCACCTGTGAAGACCAGTATATTCATCTTCAGAACAAGACAAGACCCTCCCAAGGTTCCAATAGCTCTGCTGAGACATGCCCAATTAACATGAGAGCAGTTGTGACGCTGTAGCTACGTTAAGGTTAGGGAAGATGAATCCTTCCCAAAGAGAAAGCACACACACAAAAATACTGTTAAAGGTCTGACATTTCTGCTCTGCTGGTTCCTGTTCCGTCCTTGGTGTCACTGTGGGGACGGTGTCCTGTTTGCACAGCACTGGGCAGAGATGTGTGCACAGCTGGTGCCCTGGAGCTTCCACTAAAGCAAAAGTGATATGGAAAATTTCATGTTGGAAAAGTCAGAAAAGAGAAGAGGAAAGCGGTGGTTCAACCAAACTGGAAATGTGAACAATATGGGGGTTTTGGGGGGAAGTCATTTAAGGTCTTTAATTAAAAAATCCCAAACAACTATTATCCAATAAGTTTTTAGCTTAGAAACATCATTGGAACTATTTCTGTTTGAACTAAGCTGTTTCCCCTAAGAAAAATAGTATTTTTTAATATTTCTTTTTAAATGGGAGACCGAAGCAATACAATTGTGTCAATTTTCTGAAATTATTTGAACTTGAAGAACTTGATAAACTTGAGTCAGCTGGTTTTAGCTGAAAGTTGAGCCGAAATGTATGACCTGACCCTGACAAGAAGCGTTCTGAAAGTTCAGCCCCAATTCTAAAAGCTTGGCCAACACAGCAATATAACCAATGGGGAGAGGGCTGTGTGTAAGAGGTGGTGTGGAAACGCGCTTTTCCTTCTTGGGTGTTGTTCCTGTGGATGCTGCATAAGCCATTACTCAGACAAGCATTTTTCAGCCCACTGGGCTCTGTTTGTGATCCAAGACTATCTCTTACAACCGTCTAGAGGTAAATATAAAGTTCCTGGTAGAGTCTTTCAGATGGTGCAATCCTGGCAGGGAGGTCAAGCGTGGACAGGACAGTTATACGAGGTGATTGTGATGACTTGGTAGGAAATCTCCTCTTGACTGTGTTAAGGCAGCCAAGGACAAGTTTTAGGCTTCTAAAGAGCTTATGAAAGAACACGGTGCCTTGGAAGGCAACAGCTCTGGGAAGGCTTGGGATTAACAGCAGATAACAAACTCCTTGTGTACAAATTACTGTAAACGTCAGGAATTCCGTAAGAAGTCCATGACGCCTGTGGTGGCTGGACAATTGGTGAGGACAAAGCACGTGGCAAAGGATGCCTGAGGTGAACTGGGGGATGGAACTGGAAGGACAGTTAAGTCCTGGGAGAGACTGAGGGTGGGTGGAGTGGAGTGGGAAATCTCCACCCTCATGGACTGTAGTATCTCACAGGAACAAATTGTCTTGCAAGCAGACAGCTGAGCTTTGTTGGATCCTCTGGGCTTGGAGCTGGCTGGCTTTACTTTCTGGGAAGGATGAGCATTTTGGCTTGGGAGTATTTTCTTGTCCCTCTAGAAATGAGGGGTGTATGTGGGTGTCTTTTTTTCTGAAAACCAGTTTAGCCGACTGAACCATTATTGTAAAATCTGTCAGAGATGTTGGGAATACCATAGGATTAAGGTTCTCACTGGCAAATGGAGACTTTCATTCTTTATCTTTTTTTCCTGGAATGCTCAAAGCATCCAGGTGTTCCTTTTTTTCCACTGTGTTTTAAAAAATGTTTAAATGTCCCTTGCTTTCTCTTTGCTTGCTGAAGGTAAGAAGCCTTTCTGTCAATGTCTATATGAGTAAATTAAATGTGCCTGGGACTGTTCTCTGGTCCCAAAGTCAGCAGGCACAGGGCAGCCTATGTCCACACGACTGGTCTCTCTTGTCTTCTAAAACAGGGTGGCTGCATCCCAGCTGGCTGCTGGGGATGGTTCCTGGCTCAGGCTAGCTCCTGTTCAGACATTCCTAGAATCATGAAATACCAGGTTGAAAGGAACCTCAAGGATCATTTGGTCCAACCTTTCTTGTCAAAGATAAGGTGGCCTGGTACCATGTCCATCACTTTTGGCAAAACCATCATTTGGCCTGATCTAAAACTTTGCTGGGGGCTACTGTAGGAGCATAACGGGATAGATGTTTTTTCCTGTGTCTGGAAATGCCCCCTGATGATGTTTAATTTACTAGTGCAGATGCAGCCTTCATACATTAGCAGGACCTAACGCTCTCTGGTGGGACACGACCACCGTGATAAATAGTGGTTGAGGTGAAGCAAAGTCAAAGGATGCTGAGAGCTGTGGCGGGTGTTAGGACTTTTCTTCTGGTTCCTAGTAGATTCATTCAGGCACTGGAGTTACAAGAGGGGGGATAAAAGCAACTGCTGTCTGTTTTCAGTATTGGCACAGATGTACTTCTGGGTCATGAACTGGCAGAGGCAATATTAGCATGTATTTCTTCTTGTGGAAAAATTAACACTTTTATGGCGGGGTTTTTTTTTGTTGTTGTTGTTTCTTGGGTCAGGCCCTTGGCTGGTCTGAATCAGAAGAGTGTTGCCAATGCCAGGAATTTATGCTGTTTTCTACCAGTTGAGATTCTAGACAAAGATATGCAGTTGTCCCCAGTTTGCTTGTGCTGTGGAGTGGTGGTAAGGAGCAACGTTTTGTGTATTTCAACTGCTGTGGGTTACAAACTGAAAAAAAAATGTTTTGACCCACAGTGTTTTCTCTCTGGAGCCTCCAGACTTGGATTTCATAGAGAGACAGCAGAAAAAAAAATTAAAAATATTCCAGCAGTTTAGGCTGGACATCTACAGAGAAAGGTCATGTTCAAAGGACATAGAGCTAACCTGGTGACTAACCTGAGACTTGCAGCTTCTCTCCACCATCTCTAGTGGGGTTCAAACCTTGTGCAGCAGGAGCTTTGGACACAACCTTGTCCCATTTCCGAGCGAGGACATGCCCAGTACGGTGCCATGGGCTGCTGCCAGCCCTGACATCCGCTTGTCCTCTTGGTCACAGCAGAGCAGCCAACAACCTGGCGCTGAGCATCTCCTCTCCTCTAAGGCAGATACATGTGCTTGGAGTGGGAGTCTCTGAAGGGAAACAGGGTTTCTGCAGCTCCATCTTTTCAGTGCATCAGGGTTTTTTTCCTCCTCAGAGCATGATCCTGGAGCCCTCGCCATTATGGGGGAAGTACCTGGATCTGCAGGACTTGTAGGAACTTAACTCGTGTTGAAATCTGTGTGATTTACTCACATTTCTTTCGGGTGGTGGTACCTGACTCCATACAACCGAAATCAGTGAGAAGTGCAGGCACAGACTCAGGCCCTTGAAGCATATGAATGTTACAGGAGGGAGTCCAAGAGAAACCCCTAAAACACATGACTAGATAATTTCTGACAATGAATGACCTACAAGAAGATCTGAGAGCTTAAGGGCTCTTCATCTAGGAACTCGTTAAATGCCAGACCCCATTAGCTGTCGTTATTCCTCTTATTATTTTCGGTTATGTAGAAAAGTTCAGAAAAACAAAGACCTTTCTGAAGTATTGCTGAAGTTGGTGGCATAGCTGCACAGTTGCTGTCTATGCACTGAGGGTGATCAAGGTCTCACTTGCATCAAGACCAACAAGTTTGTCCTGAGAAGCTTCAGTGGGATCTATTCTGCCTGGCTACTGATCCGAGACGAACATCTGGTCCCAGGGCACAAATGAAAACAGAGCAGGGCTTTTATTTTCAACATTCCTCCAGCTCAGACCTCTAATTGTAAGGTGCAATTGCGGGCCATGAAACCTCTGATCTATTTTCAACGAGATTTCACATATTTTCATGAAAAAGGTATACAGCTCTTAATTTCTTCTGCAGATGAGACATGCAGACCAAATACATTCGTCAGATATTTTCCTTTGTCTCAGATAGTTAAGATTAAGGAAAGAACACTGGTATTTGGAGTCGTAACAATTAAGCTCTAACTTTCCTATTCTGTGTGTAATTTTCATACCATTACAAGTACTCAGATTTCAGATATGCGGTACCACGACAGGAACACCACTCACAATTACTATTTCCTGAGTAGAGGCATAGATATTAAGCTGTTAAGGTATCTGCAGAGTCTTGGTTGCCTGTGCCAATAAAGCATTTTCAGAAGGGCTTTGCTCTGAATCTCTTCAGTCATCACCGACACTTTGCTTGACTCAGGGGTGTTGTACTCGCGTGGATCCAAATCGACCTGGGAGTTAGTGAAGTTGCTTTGGTTTCATACCAGGAGGGGAGTACACAAGGCCATTGACAGGCTTTTGTGGTCTAGGACAATTTATTGCTGGTTAAATGGCTAACGGAGGTAAAATCTGGGACCTTGCTTCAATTACACTTAGGATGGAGGAATAGTGCTGTTTGCCAGTGGCAGGAGATCCTTTCCAGACCTCAATTCCCAAAGCAGGACACTTTCCCTGATCTCTGTGGAGCTATGCCAGGATGAAAATAGTGAATTCAGGCTCGGGGACCTGTGCTTTATGACCATGATACCCTTTCTTCAAGAGTGTCGTTGTCTAGGACATAGAGCAAGCTTTGGAGGGAGAACATCCAGTGATGGAGAAGGGCTGTAACCACAGCTTTTCATATCGCTTGCCCCAGCTGATGATCTGCTCTGCTCAGAGATGAGCAGAGGTGAATAATGTGCTTTGGTGGGTCTCTGAATGTCCAAGGAGTGAACTGAGAAATCAGGGTGACGTTTTGCCTCGTAGCTCAGCATGGCCACGTTGGAGCTCCATGTAATTACACACCCTTCATTTGGCGAAATGAAAGGACCTGTTCAAGGTCACAGAGCAGAGCTGAGGACAGACCTTAGCCTCTGGGCTCCCACCTCAAGGCGTTGGCTATCAGACAACGGCTTCTGAGATGATTCCCCATTTCTCCTTCATGAAGCTGGTCTGACTCATCTGCACCGAGCAGACACAACTTCCTTGGTCCTGTTCCCACAGCAGCAACTGTTGCCTTTGGCGTTGGTTCAAAAAGGCTTCTGGGTGCTGAAGTCCTACCACAATCAGCAGGGATGTGAGGACAAAAAGCATTTTTGGAGCTGGGTCCCGGTTTCTGCTCTGAGAAGCTCTCTTATTCTGCTGGACCTACTGTGGCTGGTGGGAGGCTCTGAAGGTTCAGAGGCACTGGGTTTTTGGTTAAAAGATAAGAGTATCTATCTGTTGTGTCTACTGGCTGGTTAACCAGGCAGCCAAACAGACTCTGTCAAATAGCTGTGGCTTTTCCTACTCAGTGCAACACTGGGTCATTGAAACAAGCTTCATTTTATTGTTCTTTCCCATGTAGCTTCTCAGACGTAAAACTAATTTTACTAGTTGTAGGGAGAGACCTGGCTATGACAACTGCTTCTGCTTAATCAACAGATCTTCCCTCCTTTTTTTCCTGGTCACTGTCTTTATGAGAGCGAGCTCTTAGTCTGGTAGAGTGATGGATGAACCAGGAGAGGTCCATGAGTTTTCGGACACTGTTCCTGGCACAGAGATATGTGATGCCAACATAGAGCATGGCACAGTGGATGTGACCCCTCCGAGATCTTTCCAAAGGCTTCATTTTATGCCAGCAGGAAAGAAACAGCAGTTTTGGCAGGTGGCTCAATGGCAGGGACATACCCATCCACTGATGAAACAACATCTTGACACTGAGACAGCTTAGAATCATAGAATTGTCAGGGTTGGAGGGACCTTAAAGCTCATCTCGTTCTGACCCCCTGCCATGGGCAGGGACATCCCCCACTAGATCAGGCTGCCCAGAGCCCCATCCAGCCTGGCCTTAAAAACTCTCACGGATGGGGCTGCCACCCCCTCTCTGGGCAACCTGCGCCAGGGTCTCACCACCCTCATGGGGAAGAACTTCCTGATATCCAGTCTAAACCGACCCGTCTCTAGCTTTAACCCCTTCCCTCCGATCCTGTCACTAGAGCGAATGGATTAACTTTGCTGTGCGATATGCCTTTTCAGCAAAGGGAAAAATCCCATTTTAGATTTTAATATCAATATCATAGAATACCAGGTTGGAAGGGACCTCAAGGATCATCTAGTCCAATCCTTTAAGGTAAAGAAATACAGTTTAAATGACAGTCTTGTATAGAAAACTTGCCAGAAATTAAGCGATGCGAAGGCATTAATAATTTATTCTCTCCTCACTCTGAAAAAGAGGGCTTTTTTTTTTTAATTGCTTCAGCCAGCAACGCAGATAACAAGGGCTTGAAGGTGCCTTTCCTGTGCTGGGGGAGCAACGGTTCAGGGAACACGAGCAATGAAAAGGTGAAGTGACTGTAACAGTGGGAAGCAGCAGGAGCTGCTGTGCCCCAAACAGAAGATTGGAAACCTGCCCATCTCTGACTAATGTACACGTAGTTATTTATTCCTCCCCA
>NW_009711027.1:0-8888 GCF_000703405.1 Apaloderma vittatum | reverse complement strand
AGGAATGCTTCTTGGTAGCTTTGCCCTGCCACCAAGCAGCCCTCACCAGCACTGCAAAGTTCAGCCCATGTAGGACTTGGCTCACGTTTCTTCTGGGTCCCTTGTGACTCTCTGTTATAATTAATTTCTTCTCTTTTTTTTTCCCTTTTTCTTTCTTTTCTGTCTTAAATTCGTGAAATATGTGAGGACTGTGTTGCAGTCTGCTGGAGAGCTGATTTCGCAGCAAGCTGTGAGGGTGTAGGGAGGTGTTTGCAAGGGTTGGAAGGCTGTGGAGAGCCAAACCTGAGACAGACTCATCTATGCGGTCTGCAGGGAGCAAAACCTAGAGCAAAACACCCTTAGAACCGTGCCTGGGTTTCACCTCGGAGGACACTGGTTCATACCACAGAGAGGCAAGAACAAACGAACACATGTGGTTTGGGTGACCAGAGGACCATGACCTAGAGACAAACTGGTTTTTTAAGTCATTGATGGTTTAGAATTTCCTAGCGGGTATCTGGAGCTGGCAGGGACCTCGAAGGACTGTCTTGAGACTGTGGCCTGAGCTAGCACGGAGCTGGCGGGGTTGGACATCCCTACCAGCCCAGCTGCAGCAACACGCGTGGGCTGCAGACGCGCCTGAGAAGCAGAATAAACGAGCCTCCGCCAAGCCCGCCCTTCCTCCTTCTCTGGGTGGCTCCTCCAAACCTGCCTTCGCTGTCACAGTACGGGGCAGATACGCCCTGAGGGACTGCTGGGAAGAAGAACTCTTTCCAAAAGTACCCGAGGGATGTAGGAGCCTGATAACCCTTGGTTTCTGCCGTCTGTCAGCATCGCCTGCTCCGGAGCAGGGTGAGGAGCAGGCAGGGCTGTTCCACGTTTTGGCAATTGTCTCTTTTCTCTCTGGGCACGGCCCTTGCATCTCGTATCTCGTGTGTATTTTGTTTCCTCACATGGAGTACAGCTGGGGCAGGAGGTTTATAAGCAGGAAGGCATTTCCCCTCCCCGAGCATGGCTTGGGAAAGGGGGAGGGAGGGAGGGAGGTGATTTTGTGGCCGACAGGCCAAGGGGATGCGACGACGTGCCAAGCTACATCTGTGGTTCCTGAGAAATCAATTAGCGAGGGGAGGGGAGAGGTGGTTGGCAAACCGCACGGTTGAAAGGAAAACATCTCAAAAATGAGATGGAGGGATGTTTTGAAGAAGCGGCGCTGCCGGGAGATGTGAGCGAGCGGCTTTGTTTGTTAGTGAGTGCGTGTGTGTGAGAGAAAGAGAGATGCTCACCAAAAGGTTAATCAAGACCTGGTAGGGAAGGCTGGCTGAGGATCTGGGAAGCAGGCTGCTCATAAAAGAGACCGAGAGACCGCACTCATCCTGTGCTGAACAACACAACCCAGGATCTGTGCTGTGCAGAGGCAGAGGTTAGGGAAAAGGCACATTTAGCATCATCGCAGCATTTTGCAAACTCCATCAGAATTAGGCAGAGTATTCGGGCTTTTTTTTTTCTTTTCCCCCCATACTTCAGTTCTCTCCCTGAAAGTCTGGAAAACTCGATCTGCTCTGTCCTAGTATTTTAGAAATTAATGTCTCCAGAGGTGCTTAAGTATGTTTGTGATGCTCTCCAGCGTGGAAATGGAGCAGATTGGAAGGGTCTTCTGATGGACACTCAGCATGGTCTGCAGTTGTCGTGAAAAAACTTCCCTGCTGGTAGTTCTTGTCCCTTGGACTGTGCAATTATTTTAAATTAAACAAATCTTTGGGTCCAGGTCTCTCAGTTTCCAGTCGGAAACCTTATCTCTGGTTTGGAGGAGTTTCACCAGAAGGAAGATGTGTGTGTTTTTAGGATATGACTCACTGCTTCAGGAGAGGGGCTGATGCTGACAGTGATTGTCCTCATTGAATTTCTCATCCTTCAGCCTTGCTCTGGCCGAGTTTCAGGTGTGGTTATGCAGAGAGTTGGACCAGAGAACTGATCTGGCTGGAAACCTCTCTTTGTCCTTGTGCTGCCAGTGCAGCTCACCTGTCTTGCCTCCCATGTGGTTTGTGAAGTCTTCTGCTGGCACCAAGGCAAAGTGACCAAGGGTCTGTTGGAAATGTGATGACCCTTAATACCAATAACCCACTCCAAGGCCAGCTTGAAGGGACAGCAGGGCTGAGCCTGGTGCCAGATAAGTAGATGGCACTGCTGGGGGGGGTGGCATCTATGACCCTTAGTCTTCCTCCTCAAGTGAAAGGGAACAGGATGCCCATTTCCTACACCCATGGCAATGGCTTAAACCACAGGTTTGGGTTTTTTTCTTCCTCTTTCTCTCTTCCATACCACTGCAATGGGGACAAGAGTCACCACCTTTGAGAGGGAGCTCTGAGGCATAGGGAACCTGCCTGTGGTTGTGTTGATGCACAAAGCACCTGCAGCTCTCATGAGGAGGGAGTCTTGAGATGAAGCCCCAGGCGCCTGGGCTGGGGGATGTGCCCTGGCAAGCTCCTTGGTTGCCCTGTGCTCTGCAGGGAGGTTTGAACCCCCATCTCAAATGTGACAATTGGGAAACCAGAGTTGAGCACTGTTACCGCTTGGGTGACTTTCATGAATAAACTTGTAGGGATGGTGACCATGTGTACGGAAGTGTCCCCACACCTTTCCCTGATTGTTATTTTCCAAGGAAAAAATCCCTCCTGGTGCAACTACACAACTTGTAGGTTTGTTTGATTAGCTTGTTTGTACTGTGATTTTTTCTCCTCATCTTAAATTCCTCCAAGATCTTTTCTAGGGTCTTTCAAGCCACTGCTTGTGTGGTTCCTGGGAGATGAGCCTGCTGAGAAGAGAAAACCCAGCTGACACAGAGTGAGGCAGAAGAAGGAGGACAGTGTGTGCACGAGTGTGCATGAGGGAGAGGACTTGGGAACGAGAGTTGCCGATGTTGTGATAGTGTCCCTGCGCGAGACGGAGTTCGCCCGTGGGTGTGAGAAAGGAATATTTGGAAGTGAGCGTGCGTGGGCGTGAGGTGTGTGTGAGAGTGTGAATGCATTTCCATCCCCACACTTTGAAAACCTTTTTGGAGCACTGCAGTGTTCAAACAGGCCCTGGTTCCCAAAATAATCAGCCCACCTTGAAAAGTTACAAAGGCTATGGACACCCGTAGAAGCCGGGTTTCTGGGCTGTGCCTTGTACCAGCAGCTCGTGGTGGCTGCCAGGAGCTGTGCTGAAGGTCAGGGCAGGTGCAGAGGGGTGTCTAGAGGAGCCCAACACTTATTCCTCCCTCCAATAACCGCCCCTTGCAGGTCTTTCACAGCTTCTGAGACATGGAGAAATGCAAACCTCTCTTCCATCTCCTCCACCACCGCGCTTCCCAAAGGCTGTGGAAGAGGTACGGTTAGAGATCCTTGGGAATAGTTAAAGAGGACCCTGCTCACTGCAGGGGGGCTGGACTAGGTGACTTTTAAAAGTTCCTTCCAGCCCAACACATACTATGATTCTGTGGTTCTATGATAGGGCTGGGCTGTAGGTGACTTCACAGACTCCTGTAATAAAGTGAAGTCCTCCTAATTTTTACACTGCTGTGACAGGTTTTATTTTTTCTGCTTACAGAGTCAGCATCATGCTCCTAAAGCTCCTGTGCAAGTCTTGCATGCTCTTTGGAGCTGTGTCCCCAGACTAAAATTGCGTGGGCAGCACGTACACCATGTGAAGCCTTTTTATCCCAAACCCTATATGTGCTGGCATCACTGCAAGGGGATCGGGCTTTTCTCCTCCTGCGTCAGCAGTTCTTCTCCTCGCCAGCCCCAACATGTGTTCGCAGCAGGGGAGATGCTGGGCTCAGGTCCCTTTTCCATCAGGAAGGGTCCAAGCCACATCTCCCACCGCACTCTCCTACCACCTTCCTCGGGGCGATGTAGGGAGGTGGCAGGTGCCTCTTTACTCTCCCTTTCCCCCCAGTTTTGGGGCAAGCTGTTCCACCTCGCAGCGGGGAAACACCAGATTTGGTGGGTCAGCAAGAAAGAACAAGCAAGGGTGTCTGTGTTAGCGCTTGGGGAAATTCACCTGGGAGCGGGGCGGCCGGCGATCCAGCTCCCTGCTCCAAGGACTGTTTATGTGTTTTAAAATGAAACAACCCATGGTGCTGGTAACTGGTATTCAGGTCTCCCCACTCCCAGGGGAGTGCCCCGATCCCAGGGCTGTGGAGTCATGCTCACTCTTGCCCTCTGGAGCGTCAGGTTTTGATATTTTTAAAAAATATTATTTATTTATTTTTCCCTGCCAAGCAGTTTCTCCAGAAAGGGGTTGTGCAAGCCCCTCTCCCACTCGGACTGTGTGATGGGGACGCTGCCCATGGCAGGAAGGGCTTGAAGGACTTCTCCCTCCAACATCAGAGGGAGCTGGGCTGAGGTTTCCCAGACCCAGGGAATGCTCGTTAACTTTTCAGTTGTTAACTGGGAGGGGACTGCATAAGTTTTTGCCTCCTACTCTGCACATTATGGGCAGCTGCCAGTGCCACATGGTGTGTGGTAGGCATCTGATGGAAACACCTACAGGTCAGGCTTTGGTGGTGACACAAGGGAGGGACAATGTGCTGGCCAGGCACAGCCTGTGTGGAGGAAGACGCTTCTGAGCGTGTCCTGGTGCTCTGCTTTCGAGCAGGGCACCTTCACTGTAAAAGACAAAAAGAGGTTTTTCATGGATTGTGATTCCCCTAGTGTGAGATGGCAGGTGAGCAATGGTGTGAGAACAAAGTCTGGGATATCAGGGGCTAACAAAAGCTGGGTTTGGCTGTGTAGTCCCTCATGTGAGAGTGTTCTTACTGTTCATTTATCCCCAGCAAAGCTCTTGAAGTCTCCAGTGGCAGCAAGCCTTCAGCAAGGCCCCTTGAAAAACAGCATGGTCTAAAGCCTGGCAACAAAAGCCACAATGGAGCCATAAACAGAAAAGCTTTGATATTGCTGGCGTTAGGGATGAAGAGCGAGGGGAAAGGCTCTTGCACGGCTGCCATTGAGCTTGGTGCTCCCAGCTTTTCCTTTGGCTTTTTCCTGGTCTTTATAGCAGACCCCTAAATCCCACAGGAGCTGTCTCCTGGCCCTGCAAAGCTCCACTCGGGAGGCGCGGAGAGTCCCCAGCTCCGGTTGCAACGTTGGTCTCCCAAGTTCTAGTTCAGTCTCAAGCGTGGAGTCTGTGCCTGTGGGCAAATCACTTCCACCTCTCTAAGATCTGGCTGTAAAACAAGGCTAATAACACCAAATTACCTACCTGTGAGAATTAATGAGATCATACTTGCTCAGCCCTTTGAAGGCACGAAGCATTACAGAAGCACTGGGGCATTATTACAGAGTGTGTTTTTAATATACGTCTAGTTTCACTTACAAATTGGAGTTTTGCTCCCTTTTGACTGAACGGCACTAATTAGACACGTAGGGTAGGAAATAAATGTTTCCAGTGTTACTCAGGCTGGAAACCAGTTAATTTCAGGGTTCTTTGGTTTAATTGCGTCTGCAAAGACATTGAGAAAATGTGTAATGAGCTGAGAACGCTTTAACTTTGTTTTTATTGTTCCCTAAACTCTTGCTTCTGTTAAGTCACAAAATGCCAGTAAAATAGTGGAGGACTGGACTTGGAGCACTTTTTTCATTTTTTTTTTTCATTTTTTTGTTTCTTATGTCAAGGTAAAATAATTCCTACTTATTCACTTTAATGTGGCACTCCTCCTCCATAAATCTCCAAGCACTTCACAAACGCGGGTAGAGCGTTACCCTCATTTTACAAAGCGGGAAACATAAAGCAGAAGGAGGCTGTGGGATTTGCCCAGGGTCAAGTAAATTAGGCCTTGTCTACGTGAGAAACATGTGCCAATTTAGTAAAACAGGTGGAAAACACAGTGCGGACACTTACCTCATTTTCAGAGTGGCTTTTCTTGTTTTCACTTTAGCCAATTCTTATCAATTTAAGCTTGCTTTGGCTTAGTGAGTTTAAAGCAAAGGCTTCCCGTGGCCTGTTGAACTGGGTTGACTAAGCAGGACTAAAATCTTTCCTTAACTTGAGCTGGTGTCTGTACACAAGCTCTCAGTGGCAGAGAGGAAATCTGGGATGCCTGAAACTGAACCCACTCCATATCTCCAGTTATGGGGAATCTTCTTCCTTTACTGGGTTAGATGAGGTGTCCCCGGCAAAGAAGAAGCTGCGCTAGGATATTTCCTGAGCATCAGCGAGCATCATCAGTAAATGCAAAGAGTCAGTATAGGTTTTTATCAATATAACAGAGAGCAGAAGCATCACTTCTATTCTAGTCCCATTTTAGATGCCTGAGCCCCTCATCTGAGAAGATGGTTTTGGATTTGTGGAGTGGAAAAATCCACCACTTTGGACAGCAGTGGAGTAACCATCCGTGGAGGTGTTCAAAAAAACATGTAGATGTGGCACTTTGGGACATAGTTTAGCGGTCATGGTGGTGCTGGATTGATGGTTGGACTTGATGGTCTTAGAGGTCTTTTCCAACCTTACTCATTCTGTGATTCTATGATTTAGCCCCGTTTGGCGATGTTTTCCCTCTGTGGTCTCACACATTTTATGTCACTCGTTGCAGCTCGCCTGGCTTAGGTACGTCATCGTGTGCCCTCTAAAGGTCTGTGTGGGCCATCAGATAGCACGGAGTTGATGTCGTTTAGCTGTCAATATTTTTATTGACAAAATTATTAGGAACAAAAAGAAAAGAAAAAATGCTGCAAACTTGAAAGCCAAAAGTTCCTCCGTTGTTGTTTCTCTGCCAAGTGTAGGAATGTCCGCGTGGTTATTTTCAAGTAAAAAAAAAAAAATCCTTCACAACTCTGAAATTAAAGACAGGAAAAGTGAGAATTTTCTCCTTCTCCTTCATCCTCACTTCTCTTCAGCTCTCCTCTTCTCTGGAGAGTTTTCATGAGGAATAGTGATGTCTGATTTTGTCAGGTATATTGTAACCAAGGACCCGAACTTCCTCTGCCACAAAAGGAGCCTCACAAAAAATATGTTAGTTCACGATAACAGCTTTCAGATTTTGAGAGAATGTTGTCTCATGTCTTGCTGTGAATCTTCTGATTAAAACCTTAATTGCAGAAAATTACGTGTACTTGTTGCATTTGTACAGACCTTAACACAGCGATGTCTTGCTCAGTGACTGCATTGTAGACATTACGAAAAGGACATTTCTAGAGAATACGAGTCAAGTCTTCACCCTCTAGTGACTGCACACAGGGCAGTGGATTCCTAGGAAATGCCTTTAAATGCCTTAAGTTAGGTGAACCATGGTAGGGAGGTGTTTCATTGGTTGGAGCTTTTTGTTTACTTGAGGCTTAGTGTTTGATTTTTATTTTTTTTTTTAAAAAAATGAAAACAAAGGAGCACAATGCAAAATTAGAAGGACGTCAGACCAAGAAAACCATTTCTGGGTCCGGATGTGGTGGTGTGCTATTCAGTGGCTTTCTGTTTTCCTGTAACCTTAGAAACAACCATGACTAAGGAAACTGTGGAAAGAAATTTCTCTACTTTCCCACCCCTTCATCGCTGGGGAATGTAATTAGGAAACCCAAAGCTCCACAGTCAGGTGGGCTCTTTGGGGAAAGTGCCTGAACAACGTCGGCATTAGGAAAGCTGTGGTTTGGTTTAGGGAGGCTTTGTGTCCCAGACAGGTGGTAGATACGGTGCTTAAAACTGGCTGTGGGCAAGGAGCATCAGGGAACATTGGTTATCCTCTCTTCAGACTCCAGAAAGGTTTAGAAACACATTAAATCTGATTCATGGACCAGTTTGCAGCTGACTGAGAATTGCTCTGAGAAGATGATTGGGCTGGCTGAGAGAAGCACAAAGAAGGGAACCCTGGCACAGGTTGCCCAGAGAGGGGGTGGAGGCTCTGCCTCTGGAGACGTTCCAAACCTGCCCTGTACAACCTGTTTTAGATGAACCTGCTCTGGCAGGGGGGTTGGACTAGATGATCCCCTCTGTGACTAATATGGAGATCTGGAGTATCTGGGGTATATGTCCAGCTCTCCATAAACTTGCCATGTGACCAGAACCTATTCCTTACCTGTGGAGTGGAATCATAGAATCAAAGCATAGTTTGGGTTGGAATTGACCTTAAAGATCACTTATTCCAACCACCTTGTCATGGGCAGAGACACCTCCCTCCAGACTATGTTACTTCAAGCCCCATCCAACCTGGCCTTGGACACTTTCAGGGAGGGGCTGCCACAGCGTCTCTGGGCAACCTGGGCCAGGGTCTCACCACCTCACGGTGAAGAATTTCTTCCTAGTATCCCTTCTAAATCTCCCCTCTTTCAGTTTGAAACTGTTACCCCTTTTCCTATCCCCACTCTCCCTGACTAAGAGTCCCTCCCCACGTCTCCTGTAGCCCCCTTTAAGCACTGGAAAGCCTCTATAAGGTCTCCCCAAAGCCTTCTTTTCTCTAGGCTAAACAGCTCCAACTCTTTCAGCCTCCCAGGAGGATCAGTCCTCTCAGAAGCATCAATCATGCTTCTCATGTCACCTGATACGGATCACAGGCAGCACTTCCACAGATTCCTCCTGCATGAAGTTCTATTGAGCTTTGGCCATTGAGGAAGTTTTCAGTGACCTTTTAGTTTTGAAAAGGTACATCTTAACAGATCTTCATGTGCAACATTTATACAGCTCTATTTTCATTCTAACTTTTGGAAAAGAAGAAATGCATCCTGAAGATGCATTTTCAAATTGCACTAAACCTTTCTATGATAGCCTGCAGGTAGAAATGAAGGCCACCAGAGATTTCATTTAATTCTTTAGGCTTCCTTTTAGCTATGCATTCATCCTCCTAGATAGGATAAGCATACATCCTTCTTAATGTATCAGTCGATATAAGAGTTTTTGCACAGCCAAGGAAACAAAACAGTGAATGAAATACCAAGATACTCACTGAC
>NW_009711026.1:1836-2099 GCF_000703405.1 Apaloderma vittatum | reverse complement strand
GCTGAGGGAGCTGGGGGTGTTCAGCCTGAAGGAGACACAGGGGGCAACTTATCACTCTCTACAACTCCCTGCAGGGAGCATGTATTCAGATGGGAATTTGCTCTCTTCTCCTGGGCCACTAGTGACAGGATGAGAGGGCCCGGCCTGAAACTGCATCAGAGGTGGTTCAGGTTGGGTCTCAGGGAGCCCTTCCTCATGGAGAGGGTGCTCAGGCACTGGGATGCTCTGCCCCGGGAAGTGATGGAGTCACCGTCCCCGGAGGG
>NW_009711026.1:1510-1795 GCF_000703405.1 Apaloderma vittatum | reverse complement strand
CCCAGGCGGGACGTGATCGTCTCAGAGGTCTTTTCCTGCCCCGACAATTTAAGATTCTGTGATCCCAAGATTGGGTGATTCTGTTTCTCAACCACTCTAAAGTACACCCACAATGGATACCTTCACTTCTCAAACAAGAGCTTCATCTCCTCACATCATCAAACAATGGACTTCAACCCCAAAGCTGTGGAAGCCTCTTCCCTGGAAGTGTCCATATTCAAGTTGGAGGGAGTTTTGAGCAGCCTGACCTAGTGGAAGATATATCCGTGGCTGGACAGAGGAGGG
>NW_009711026.1:0-1461 GCF_000703405.1 Apaloderma vittatum | reverse complement strand
GTGATGCAAATATGAGGGATATTTTGTTACAGAGCATCACCATCAGTTTTGAATATTTGCCTGTCATGCAGAGAGAGAGAAGAGGCTTTTGAAGACTAACAGCCTGTGCCAAATGCAGGGCTGACACGCACATCTAACCGGGGCTAGGTGCATCCAAATCCTTCCTAAATCCCAAGGCAGCCCTCTCCAGCACCACCACGGCCCTTGCACGCTGTGTGTCTGAGCCCACGTGTTGCCATCTGCATGGACGTGGTCCTCCCTACCTGGGCTGAGCCACTGCTCTGTGCTGAGGGCTGTTTGCATCCAGATGGAAATATTACATATATCAACAGGTAAATATGATGAACATGTAAATATCAGGAATATTCTGTTACAGAGTATCTGTACCATTGGGTGAAGTTTGCATGGACATGCAAAGCATAGGAAAGGGCCTTCAAAGGGCAGCTGCTTCTGAGGAACAAACACAGAGTTTACATGAGATTTAATTTATTTTGCATGAGAAGGGCTTTACCCTGCATGCTGTGAGAGGTGCTGAGGATGGTGCTGAGCTGGCACAAAGATGCACAGCCCGTGCCTGTCGCCTTCCTCTTGGCAAAGAGCAGATATGTCTACGTGTATGTTTACATTAAAAAGTTCAGAGAAAGAGTTTTCTTGTTCTTGTTAGCATAACTGACCCCAGGGGTCAGTACTGGATCCGGTCCTGTTCAATATATCCCTCAACACCCAGCATGATGGTATATATAGTGGGTACCCTTAAGGAGTGCCCTCAGCAAGTTTGCTCGTGTTAAAAGCCTGGGAGGATTGGCTGTCACACCAGAAGGCTGCACTGCCATCCAGTGTGACCTGGGCAGGCTGGAGAGTGGGACAAAGAGTGATGTAATGAAATTCAACATGGGTAAGCGTAAGGTACTGCACCTAGGGAGGAGCAACCCCATGTATGAGCACAGGTTGGGGTCCTAGCTTCTGGAAAGTAGCTCTGCGGAAAAAGACCTGGAAGTGTTGGTGGAGAACAAGATGACCATGAGCCAGGCATGTGCCCTCGTGACCGTGACCAAGAAGGCCAAAGGCATCCTGGGGTGCACCAAGCAGAGTGAGGTAGCAGATCAAGAGAGGTCTGCTCGGTCCCGGTGAGGTCTCTTCCGGAGTTCTGGGTCCAGGTTAGGGCTCCCCTGCTCAAGTAGGACGGGGAATTGCTGGAGATGGTACCACAAAAAATTAGTTAGCTAGAACAGCTCTCAAAAACTCAAAACATGACTAGATGCGTTCCTGTGTGACCTTGCTCTGTCAGGAAGGTTGGCCTAGATGATCTCCACAGGTCCCTTTCAACCTCTGTGATTCTGTGTTTCTGTGATTATGTTGCTGGTAACAGTGTCTTGACAACACAGATACCCAATCCCCTGATGCCGTAGATGCGTAGCTCAGGAATGGTGTGTGCCTGTGCCGTGCTCGGTGCCTGAAGAT
>NW_009711025.1:11836-14808 GCF_000703405.1 Apaloderma vittatum | reverse complement strand
CAAAAATTAATGCAAGGGGAAAAAAAAAAAGAAAAAAAGAAGCAAGAGGAGGTTTGCAAACGGCTTTTGGACGCCCGTCCAAATCGGAGCATGCTGGGCGGCACGAAAGCCGCGCCTGGCAGCTGAGCAAGTGATTTAAAAGCGGGCTGCTGGCCGGGGGGATTTAAAAGCGGGCTGCCGGCGGTGGGGAAAGAGGCAGAGGGGGAAGCAGATGTGAACACAGTGCTGGAGATAAAGGAGAGGCCGAGGCAACAGCTGCCGAAGAGCCCGCCCGGCCGGCGCCAAGGGCTGGAAAACCTCTGGCAAACATTCACCAGCGCAGGGACGGGCCGGAGGGGGGTCACCGCGCCTGAGCGGGAGGACTGGGTGTAAAATGTGGTGTGTTCTGCGCCTGTTTTGCTTTGGTCTTGGAGGGAGAGGTAGAAGTTTGGAGAAAGGCGCCCGTTTTCACACTGTGGAGGAGCACCCTTTGTCGGGACAGGTCGTTTCCCCTTGCCTTCCTGACCGCACGGCTCCTTTTCTGTTATTTTTTTTTCCTTTGGACTATTATCGGGACTCTGGGCTCGGGCGCTCCCATCCGCTGCCGGGTCCAGTCTGGAATATTTTTCCTCTTGGGACCTAGTTGTCCTATGGAAGATGCAGGGTCTACGTTAACGTATTCTCGTGTATCTTTGAATACATGTGCATGCTTGCATAATATCTCTACATCGTTCAACATCCTCCTGGTTATTCTAAGTGATAATTTCCCTTTTATTATGCTGGTTCAAGCTGTTTTCCAACCTCTCTCTCCCTGGTTCCCCTGTTATCCTCCCTCGGGAGAGCGATGGGGCATCACGGAGAGCGTCTGTCCGAGTGGACAGGGAGGAAAAGTGGGAAGCGAAGAACAAAAAGGCAAGGATCTTTGGAAGAGGGCTGGAAACGTGGTTATTTGGAAAAGACGAGGAAATTTGGTCTTGAAAATGTTGTTTTGGGGTCTGTGCAAAGCTGGTGGCACTGGCTAGCGGCGAGGCGCCCTGCCTCATCCTTCCTTGCCCCGACCAGCCTCAAGTTGAGCATCAAGAGAGATGTCTTCTCCGTGGTTTTCCCTCCTCGTAATCCCTTCTCCTCCCAGCCAGCCCGAGAGCCTCAGCCTTTGATCCTCCTCCTCTTTTGCAAACACTTCTGCCCGCTCGCGGAATTAAATCCCTCTCGCCGTGTTTTCCTTCCCTGTCTTTTCTTTTCGGACAAGCCTGTCTGAAACATTTATTTTTTTCCGCTTTTTCCGCAGCGGGGCTATATAACTGATGGCCTCGCCGAGGCGAACATTAAACCCTTCCTGACCGGAGTTCGTTACTTTTTGACAAGCTCCGTTGTCTGTCTGTGCTCAGATGACTGTTGTTGCGGAGGGGAGGCTGTTGTCGGCAGAGAGAGGAGGAGGAGGGACTGGATTTGAGCAGGACCACGTTGCAAGCGAGTCCTGCTCGCTTTTTGGCACAATTTCGAGCGGAAAAGGCCTCCTCTAGCAAAAATGGCGTGAGTGCAAAACTTGGGGGGATCCCTCCCAAACTTTGGCATCCCGGGAAGGGCGAGCTCCGGGCAGCGCCGTGATTTCCCCTTTCTGGTGCCGGGGGGGTCACGGGGGTCGTTTGTGCGTGACGCGACTCGCTTTCCGCATCTTTTTTGGATGTTTCCGGGCATGACAAATCTTCACTTTGCCCTCTGCCGACGGTCCTTCTGGCTCCCTTTCTCCCTCCGTCGTTTTTCAGCACTTAAAACACAGCGAGGCCGAGGCGATTACAAGGATTGGGAGCTGCGGCGACACTTGCCTGCCAAGAAGTAATTGATTTATTAAAGACATTACAATACATCCATGGTTGAGCGTAAGAGTTTCCTTTGAACTCGCTCGGAAATCCAAAGGGATTGAGCCTGTTTGCAAGTACCGCGGGAGGAATAAATCCGCGCTCCCCCCTCGCCCGCCGCAATTTCATTTCCCCGTGACTGGCGCGAGTAAATATCACAGCTCGACAACTCCAGCCCAGTGACCGGTGTGATCCAATTTAATAGCATTTAAAAATTCAAAGTGATTGTTAGCCGAATGGAAATGTAAGATTTCATACCCGGCCTGCCTTGGGGAGGAAAGGGAGAACGAGGGGAGGGTGCGGGGGATGGAGACAAATGGACTAGATAAAAAATAATGGAAAGTAACTTAATTAAAGAGGCTCGAGCCCAGTTAAAAACAGTAATGATTTTGAATCGGAGAGCCGCAGGTTTTGAAAATGAAAGGGCAGGAGGAAAGAAAGGGAAAGGAAACTGCGGATAAAGAGCCGGCAAAAAGATTAACTGGGAGGAGAAGGCAGCAAAGGAAGAGGTAAAAATAGCCCTGCTGTGACAAGCACGTGGGGAACAGAGGGTGCCGTCCATGAGGTTGAGCGTTAGAAGGACAAAAAGGGACATGAAAGGACACTGGGAGGGGGGAGATCTCTCTCCCAGTGGCTTTTCTGGTCTTCTCGGAAGCGCGAGGGTGGCCCAGAAGAAGAAAAAGGGGCCAAAGGGGGAGCGGTCCTACCGGCAAAGGAGAGCAGCCTCGGCGTGCTCGTGCACCCCCTGACCCTTTCTCCTTTCTCTTTCCTTTGGGCTCGGTTCGGTCCCCGTGTGTTGCCCAGGGGGCATCCCTGGCGACAGGGAGGCTGGATTAAAATGATCTCTAAGGTCCCTTCCAGCCCAGGCCATTCTATGATTCTATGAAACGTAGCCTCTGCGGGGTGAAATTTGGTACTTGCATGGTCGTTACCCCTCCGGATGGTTGTCGAGCGTCAGTGTGGAAAGCCTCGTTGTAAACACTCGGTTTTGTGCTCGAGTCGTGGGAGAGGGAGCGCCGAGCTGAGGACGAATACACGAGAGCGTCGCATGTTTTTAGTGGAAGGGAGATTTATTTCTCTCTGTGTCTTTTCAAGCCTCTAGATAGAGCGTAAAAAAAGCCCAACCCACACGCA
>NW_009711025.1:8393-11787 GCF_000703405.1 Apaloderma vittatum | reverse complement strand
AACTAATACTTCGCCCCAGGGACACCTGCCCCGTATTCAGCAGAGACGTGGGCTGCGTTAGAGCATCTGATTTAGCTTTGGGAAGGAGAGGCGAGCTCCTTTGTTTCTGCTGGGTCCCTATTGACCTGCGAAGCAGCATGGGGAGCACCCTCCGGATCTTGGGGACCAGAGGCGCGGAGGTCGAGCATGGCCCTTTGCCCTCTGGCTGGTTTGGGGGAGCTGAGGTTTCATGCTGAATTTAGCAGGATGAAGCATGCTGAGAGGAGGGACATCATTTAAATTTTGGTAGCAGAAACTCCATCTCTGGCCGTGGAGAGGACGTGACTAGTGGTTCTGTCCCCACGCCGAAATGTCCCCACCTGCGGTTCTTCTCCCTTTTGTACGTGAGCATCGTATGGGAGGCATCACGCCATCCTTCTCTGCAGCATCCTGACCCGCAGCAAGGAGGCTTTTCCAATGTTAAAAACCCAGACAAATTCCACAAATAGCAATTCCTTCTCCTGGGATGTGACCCAGCGGGAGAGAGGACATTTTCCCTTAGAAGGTGGCAGTGCAGGGGTGGCTCGCTTCTCCCGGGGGACAGCTATGGAGGACGAGGGAGAAAAGATGGAGCGAGGCGCCGTCAAATCCCTCGCTCGCCCTTTCTGATCTGAAGTTCACTTGTAATATTTTTCTCGACTCGGGTTGCTAATGCGTTTTGTTCTCCAGAGTGCGCGTGGCCCGGCTTCCCGCGCAGCCTTTAATTAGTTTCTGGATGATGACAACTCCGCTGAGAATCGTCTCGTCGTGTCCCTCCGATCTCGAGGGGAGATAAAGGAATCTAATAAAGACATCCAGCATTTCTAGGTGATGGGTTTGACAAGCTCCCTATTAACAAGAAGTCATGTTCAAACTTTCCAGGGCGTCCTCGGAGACTTTTTTTTCCCGTGCGGGGACGTCTCCTGGGGGGTCTGGAGGAGGCTCCAGCAGGCACTGGGTGGGTCGAAAGGGGCAGAGCCGGGGACCCTGCGTCCCCAAGCGGGATGAGACGGAGTCGGTGTCGGCTCGGTGGTCACGGTGGAGGCAGTTGGGAAGAGGAGACGCCTCGAGGAGAGGCGTCAGTAACGCTGGAAAGGTGAAGCAGGTGTCTCAAGGTTTCGAGATCCTTCCATTTTCTGTTGTTCGTGAGGCAGTGCTCGACTCGCAGGGCGATTCCCGGGTGGCTCGAGGTGCAACAACGGGAAAAGAGATCCTTGCTCCGTGCTTGGAGCAGAAAATGAGATCTGTCTAGACAGGGAGCGGAACCGTCCAACAGCCCTGCTGTCTGCATCTCGGCAGTTAGCAAGGCAAAAACTGTATTCCTGCAACTTTGGGAGTCAGTGTTGTGGCGTTTTGGGGTGGGTTTGATTTTTTTGAATGAGGAGTGTGAAGTCATGTATAAAGGATCGTTAGGCTCCTTTTGGAGAAGGCAGCAAGGCCCAGAGCAGCGCCAGGACTTCCTCCGGGCATCGTAAAAGGGACGCACAACTCGGGTCTCCCAAACCTCAGCGGTGGATTCTGCCAGCTCCATAAAGCTGCTTATTAATAGGCGAGCTCCCCAAACCGCCGCCCGATTCCCCCAAGGCGTGGGGCTCGGCATCTCGCACTTCTTCCTTTTGAGGGTAGGAAAAAAGGAGACCGGACTCTCCTTTCGTGCCCCGTTTATTCCGGCGTCTCCCTCGTTGCCTGCGGTAGGAGCGTGGCTGATTTATGCTGTCGTAAGTGGAATCAGATTGGGCTCCCTTTTGGCACTCAGCTATAAAGTTTATCTGCAGAAACCCTGCTGCTTATGCGGTGAATTATACCCGCGTTCACAAATACTTTACTAATGAATGATTGGAAGCGTCTTGGTTCCCCCTTCTCCTCCTCTGAGTTACGACGCCGCCGCAGAGACGGGCGTAGAGAATGTTGTGTCCTCCAAGCCGGGCAGAGCTTTGCCGCGACGGGAGCCGTCGTCTACTTGAAAAATCATTTAGACACCTCTCGGTGCCGTGTGACACATCTCATTACGCTCTGCTTTAAAAGGAGCAGTCGCCATTAGTTATTTATTAATTGCCTATTAAGGTCATTACGTACGTCCTCGTCCTTTGCGGGCTGCTTTCTTCACGGAAGGCTGCTGCCGGGGTTGCGGGGAGGGGGCTCGGCCCCTCGACGGGGAAAAGGGGGCGATGCTGCAAACCCGGGGCGGCGGCAGCCCCGTGTCGGGGTCCCCGCCTCGCACCCCGTCCGACCAGCTTTGGCAGACCCCCGGGTCCCGTAGCCTCACCGCCTGCATGATTGGGGTACCCAGGGCTGCCCCCCAGCAGGTGCAGGAGCCAAGAGCCGTAGTAGTAGCAGGCTGGCAGCCCCGAGGAGATGTGTGGGTGACCGCGGTCAGAGGAAAAGCGGGAGCCGTACGTCGAGGAAGCTGGCGGCACGCATCACAGATCGCGAGTCTGCATCTCCCTGTTTTTCTTGCCTTGAGACACTTTTACAGTTTTTTCTTTGTCACTTCTGTTGATCTGGAGCAGATGTTACTTATGCTGGGGGATGGAGGCTTGCCTGGTTGATGAAGAGGGTAAGCGAGGCGCCACGGGGAGAGCCCGCTCGCTCACCCTGCCCAGCTCCCCCACGAGAAGAGGTTCGCAGCTCTGCACAGGTCACTTTCTGGAGTAGCTTGGCTCCTGAAAATGGGTTGAACAGAGGCCAAAAAAAAGGCAACTAGTCCTTGCGAGGACGGTGGGGAAGGAACGATGCTGGGAGCTGGCAGGGCCAGGGGAAGCCGCACGAGCTTTCTCCCCCGCGCCGGCTCCGGGACGCGCGTTCGGAAGCGAAAGCGTCGCGGGGCTATAGCGAGAGGCGCCGGCAGGAGGGCATCTGTGCACTAGGGAATGGATCCATGTAGGCAAGCACATATGTTCAGCTCCGTAAAGGCACGTATCACCTGACTGAACACCCTTGAACGTGTAACGTGCCATATGGTTTGGTTAAATATTTAAGCAAGCTGCTTTCCGTCCCAGGCGCTCTGCGGGCAAACCGAGGGGAGCGCTCCAGAGAGATGCCCTGAGACCTTTCCTTGTGTCACGGCCAGGGTAGTGGGGCGGGGGAAAGAAAAAATGGAGTCAGATGGATCAAGCAGCAGCCCGCCTCTGGGGAAAACTGCGCCGTGTCGCCGGAGCAGCCTGGCCAACACTGCCATGTTTAATCGCATCAGAGCAAGAGAGATGCCGAACTCAAAAGGAATGCCCGCCAGGAGAGGGTTCCCGCCTGGGAAGCCTGCATTTATTTAGCTTTATTTATTTATTCGTTCCCAGACGGGCGCAGCTCCATCTGCGTTCGGTGTAAGAAATTTCTAGCGTGCCCCGTCGCGGCGGCGCGGACCGACATGAGAGCGTTC
>NW_009711025.1:6493-8362 GCF_000703405.1 Apaloderma vittatum | reverse complement strand
TGTGCCGGTGGGCGCGGCAGCCCCGGTGACCGTTAAATACTGTTAAGGATATACTTGGGATCGCCTGTTTATTAAGGTTTCCCTCCCTAGTGGGCCGAAAGCCTTACGACTTACCTGCTCGCTCTCCGGAAAGGCCTTTTAAATAGCTCGAGTGGTTAATTATTCAGGTGTTCAATTAGCATAAGGTTGTTGTTCAAGTCTCGGTGAGCTCTGCGGAGCCAGCCGAGTTGGGTTGGTGTGGATTCGGTAGAGAGAAGCCTCAGAAAGATCCCTCTTTGGCTTAGCGAGCCTCGCGTTGACGGGGACAGACCCCTCTCCAGTTTTGTCGGGACGTGCGGCTGCAAGATATCACTTCTTATGGGGCGAGGGCGCTTAAATCCCTGCGCCTTATCTCTTTCCACCTCTCTGAAATGGCCACAGGAAGACCCCCTTGGCCTGGTTTTGGAGTCGGGATCGTAAACCGGCGTCTTTTTAAAGCACGTATGGGTTTCCTAGCTCGCGGTGCCGGCCTCGGCGGGGTGATTGTAATTAATGGCATCTCCTCCGTGGATTACCTGGCCGATGGCAGAGCACCTCCCAGCTCCGAGCGGTCTCGGGAGACCCGTGCGGTCCCCTTACGCCGGGCTTTATGACACCGATGCATATTAATATTTCTGTGGCTGTCGTCCTCGTGGCCTCCGCCGTCCCGCCCCAGAGCCCTCATCGTTTGGGGAGCGTCTGCTCCGCGGTCGTCCTCCGGCGGATGATTAGCAGATTAGCCGTCGTGCCCAGAGCAGCAAAAAAATGAACTCCCAGAAGCCCTTCAAAACAGAGAATAATTCATTACCCACCTTGATTTCCACTTAAAATGTACTTTAACTACACTTCCAACTACAAACCCTAAATCACCCTCGTGTTCACAAAAAATCCATCATTTTTTATTTTATTGCACGGCACTGGCATGACATAATCCCTTCCAGAGCGTCTCGGAGTGCTTTACGGATCAATAAATTACTTACCTGCACAGCAGAGGCAAGGCATGCAAGGCCATAGCAGTCATTCGGCTTGGCAACGGTGCCGGGAGGCGAAGAGAAGTCAGGCAAGGGGAACGGGGTGCAAAGTCAGGATTTGGGGTTGTTGCAACAGTCCGGGCCGCAGGGCTGGCCCGGGGAGGGCGGAAGGAGCGGGACGCTCCGCAAGAAATTTGCAACTCTCCAGCAAAGCGCTGCAGCGGGGAGCCGACGTGCTGCGAGGCACGGGAGAATGGCTTGAAAAATAGGGAAAAAAAAAAAAGAAAAAATGAAACCTGCGAAGGTGCTGGTCTTTATTCAATGTTGTGCAGGTGCCGACTGATAATAGCGGCCGATTGTTTTTCTCTTAGGGAAAAGGTAGGAACCCCAGCCCTCCCTGACGGCTCTTCTCATCGCCCCTTTTCTCATCGCCCCCCATCCTGTACGCGTGTCCTCTCTTTGGGTCTGTGCTCCCCGTGTCAGTGCCGCTCCTGCGGGTTCGTGACGGCCGCGCCGATGCAGCGAGGTGCCTTTCATCCCCACTGAATTTTTCTTCCTTTTCCTGATGGTAGACCTTAGAGGCTCCTCGATCCATTTGTTGTCTTTGTGGCCAGAAGGGGGGTGGATGGGCTTTTCTCGGTAGGAGAAATGGTTCCTTGTGAGAGTGAGGGAATAGCTGGTCGAGGTGGACGGAGGAAGGAGATTCAGCCTCCGCCCCCCGCGTTTTGAGCTTTGAGTTGGAGTAGAACCCGTTGCATTTTCATGTTCTTCTTTGTGTCCCCACAGTGTCCCCGAAAATCACCGAGATCTCCTCTGACATCTCCATCAACGAGGGCGGCAACGTCAGCCTCACCTGCATAGCCACGGGCAGGCCAGACCC
>NW_009711025.1:5860-6408 GCF_000703405.1 Apaloderma vittatum | reverse complement strand
GAGGCGTCGTCGGTCGGGTCGCAAAGAGAAGGCGAGATGCTCCAAAAAGCCGTGACTTTAGGGTGAGCGTTGATGACTGTGGTGAAGGACCTTCCATCCTGGGGGTCCAGGAGAGGATCTCGGTGGTCTCGTTCGTGTGGAGGACAGGCAGTAGGTACCAGGTTGTGCTTGTCGCGCTTTAAGCAACAGAGCGTGCTTGTGCAGCCCCATCCTGAAAAGTTTTCGTGGAATTCTTGTGTGTTGCTTCAAAGGAGGACTGTAAATAGTGCAAATGAGCAGGCAAACCCAGCAAACGTTAATTGGTGGCCTTGTTAATTGGTTAGCAAATCCCGATCATAACTGCGTGGGCGTGACTGCAGGGAAGCCAATTCCCATGCGTGCCCGTTGGGGAGCGTGTAATTTCCAAACTGTTTCCCAGCTGCTTTTTGGCGTCTGCGTGGCAGTGTGCTGCCCGGTTATTCCGAGGTGGCTGCAGGGGTGCGATCAGGGGGCTCGGCGGGAGACCGAGTGCCCGCGGGCAGCGCCTGGCTCTGATCGCGCCAAGGCGC
>NW_009711025.1:4872-5736 GCF_000703405.1 Apaloderma vittatum | reverse complement strand
GGCACGGCCCCCCTTCCCCTCCCCCTCTCCAGCCGCCCGACAATGGCTGCGGTGTCTCGGTGCTGCTCTATTGATTTTCTTCTTTTTTTTTATTTTTCTTGCCATGTGTCTGCGCTGTAGCAAACTGCTGGGCCGGATCCATCGCTCTCCAGCACAGAGCAAGGCGACTCGGTGGCGTCTCAGCCCCTTCTCTTGACAGGAGCCTCTGTCAAAACCATTCCTCTGCCGGCGCAGGTGTCGGTTTATCCGTCATAGGTGGTCGTTGGCTTTCAGTCAGGGTCAGGGTGTGGGAGAACGATGAAAATTCAGGGCGCGGATCCGTCCGCTCCTATGTCTCAAAGTCACCGTCCCCGTCACCGTCAGACGGCGTTTACAGCTGTGACGGTCCACGCGTTCCCTTCTCGGAGCCTTTTCTTCTTTCTCTTCTTCCGTCCACGTGGTTAGATCTCGCTCAACCCCCTCACCACCCGGTTTTCGCGGGCATCTCGTTGCCCCTGGAGCGCCCCCTCCCTCCCGCCATCCATCCTCTCCTAACGGGCTCCCGGCCGACGATGTGTCTGGCGCGGGCGAGGTTCTGCGTCTGCTGCCATCCAGCAGGTTTCTTTCCCCCGGGGAATCTTTACCTGCGCTCGAACCAGATGTTTCCATTTTACTTAGGACTTAGCTGCTATGGAAACTGAGGATGCACCAGGAGAGGAAGAGCGAGCTAATCAGAAATTACCTGTGGCGCCGTGTAATTTGCAGCAGCGGCTCTTGCTCGGTTTTTGGCCGTGATTAGGCATTCTCGCTTGCAAAACTCGAAGGGAACAAACGATCGCGGAGCTTTACTGGAGGGGGGGGGCGCGCGGAGGGCCGGGGGCGGGG
>NW_009711025.1:4365-4839 GCF_000703405.1 Apaloderma vittatum | reverse complement strand
CCCCTCTCTTTGTCTTGCCGGGTCTGCCGAAGCCACCGAAGGGGACCTTTGTTTCTGCAGTTTGCATTAGACACACGTAGGCAAGACAAGAATTGGAGGCACAGGGACTGAAATAAGAGCCAGGGCAGGTGCGGGGAGGTGATCCGGCAAGTGCTGAGATGCTAACCCTCTCCCTGGGGGGACAAACTCCCGATTTGGAGAGCCAGGAGCGAGCGGGAGCCCAAAGCTAGCTGCTGGCCCCGTCCCCGGGGAAGTCTCGAGCGAGCTGCCTCCTGTTCCTTCTCGCCGTCTTTCTCCGTTTCACTTGGAGCAGCTGAGAAAAGGGGCGAGGGAGAATCAGTTCGGGGAAAGCTGGTGCATAATTTAAAGGGTTTACGTAGGGGACGGGTAAGCAGCTGCCACAGGGGAGAGGTGTAGATAGCGCTGCCTGTGCCAGGCACGGACGGAGCGGCCCGCGGAGGGGGCCGCGGCTCA
>NW_009711025.1:3614-4269 GCF_000703405.1 Apaloderma vittatum | reverse complement strand
CAAAGAAGCCGTCCGAGAGCTGCCCACCTCCCCCGTGACTCATCTCGACCTTTTTCGACCGTGCATCGCTCTGCTCCTGTGCCATATGTGCCCTGGCGAGCTCTGTCGAACCTCTGCAGCTGTCGCCGCTTTACGGGGACCGTCGAGCGTGTTTTTGAGGCCGCGTTTGGTTTGGGGTGCGGACGAGGTGCAGACCCGGTAGTAATCGCAGCTTGTATATGCACCCAAGATAGATGAGACCCGGTGGCCTGACGTGGCAGAGGTCTCATGAGATGATCTGCCTATACATCAGCAGCAAGGCAGCACAGGGACCCAGGGAGAGGTTGGGTATACTTGGAGGTATCGATTCTGCCTGGCTCTTGGCAGCCCTTAAACAAGCAACAGGAAGAAAAAAATCCAGCTTGAGGAGTACCTCGTCCCCAGGAGGGCCACACGTCCTCCCTTCCTGGAGGGACCTTGGTTAAGCATGTGTCTGTTGGACCTTTGAAGGGGGAAATATCTCTCGCAAGAGAGCAGATGGTTTGAGCAAGGAAGTGTCCATGTTGGTCCTGGGTCGCGTTCTTTGGCACCGTCTCTCATCTCCTTCTGAGACGTCGGGTGAGCCCGTGCGAGCGGCAGCAAGAAGAAGGGGCAAGAGACCCTCTTCCCTGCCACC
>NW_009711025.1:2631-3583 GCF_000703405.1 Apaloderma vittatum | reverse complement strand
CGCGCGTTCGAGCTGCCCGCCTCGTCTTCCTTCCGGGAGGCGGTTGCGGGCCCGGGCCCCGGCCCCGGCTAAAATAACCGAAGCGTTTCGCCGGGCTCCGGTCCTGTCGGCAGCTCAACCGTCCCCTTGTTTACTGTTGAAATAATTACTGCTTTGCCATAATATTAGCTCTGAGCCGTGACTCCATTACCATTATCGCCGGAATATTACCCATTTATTATCTCCCGGCAACCCTGGAAGATGAACACTAGGCTTCAGAGACCAATTGTTTTACAACAGACAGGATCTTGGTGTGCATTGTTTAATGAGGTAAACTCCATTATAGCCGGCATTAATTTGGCTGCGGCGCACTCCACTAAATCATTGTTAACCTGTAAATCTGCCGCCGGTTTTTGACGCGGGATTAATCGGGGCCAGCCGGACGGGACGAAGGCTCGCCGGCGGCGTCCCAATAAGGAGGTCGGGCAGGCGGCTTTTCCCATCCCATTTCCGAGGGAGCGAGGTCAGGGATGAAGTCGGGATGGGGCGGCATCGCCTCCCGGTCTCCAGGGTTTGCTTTCCTCCTCGAGGAGGGACTGGAAGAGCCTTAACGCGCTCGCCTGTGGGTAGCTACGTTCAGCATTTCCTTCCCCAGCCTCCCGCTGCTCTTTGGAAGCGATAGGAGCTTATGTTCTGGTACGTGCGTGTAGATAAAAGTAATATTTTTGATGCCCCACACGGCGGAAACAAACTCTCGAAGCTGATTTGTTTGCGTATTTGGCATCGCTGCGTCGAAAATAAGCGTCTCGGTATAAAAATAACAAGACCCCTACGAGCTACAAATGAGGCAATGTCTTTGCCTTAAGAAAAGGGGGAAAAAAAAACCCAAACAGCAACCAAACCTCAGCGCTTCAGCATATTCCCTAAAGATAGCTTTGCAATGTCACGCTTTCCCTCCTTGCCGGCGGCAGAG
>NW_009711025.1:2278-2600 GCF_000703405.1 Apaloderma vittatum | reverse complement strand
GACTCTCCGTTGCCTGCCTTACCAGCAGGGGCTGGTTCGATCTTTCGGCTCCATCCCGTCGGTCACCGGCTACTTTGCGAGACCGCAGCGGCTCGCGGGAAACATACCCTGACCCGTACTGCTTGGTGTCAGGGAGCTGGCAGCCCGTGCAAAGCCGTATCGAGAAGAATATCGGAGATGTATTCTTCTCCTTCCTCATACCGCCCGTTCTCCATCCCCGGCGTCCCCTCAGCTCACCGTGGGAAGTCAGGGAGGCTCCCTCCTTCCCCGGCAAACGCGAGTCTTTGCCGCGGCATCTCGCCCCCTGCCCCGGACTCCGCCT
>NW_009711025.1:1207-2248 GCF_000703405.1 Apaloderma vittatum | reverse complement strand
CGGGAGAGGCTGGAGATCTTGGCGCAAATTAAAACCTTTTATCAGCCCCCACTAGCTGTGCAAACTAATTATATTTGGGCCAAACTTTGCCGGCGACTCCCCCGAGGTATTATTAAACAGATCTGAGCGGTGGAAGCACGTCCCCGTTCTGTCAACGCCAGGTCGCTCCAGCTATAGAAAACTCAACTCCGGCTCGTTTTTAGCTCCCGCCATGTGCTTTGCGTAAGCCACCGCGGTTGTTTGCGAGGAGGAGAGAGCCTGACCGGTGCGCTGAGGCCAGGGCATGGGGGAACGTCCCCGAAATTTCAATTCTGGGTAATGGGAGCCTCCTTCCCCGGTGAGATGAGACGTCCTCGCGCTCTTTCTCGGCGCGGCTTGCCGGCTAATGGGGCGGAGCTCCCGCTCGCGCTCTCTATTAATGGAGCAGAGTATAAACAGAATAAAGCCTTCATTTCCCGGGCTGTGATTTCATTATTAATATACTTTACAGTTCACAGGTTGTTCATTTGCTTCCATGTTTTCTCAGCTGGCGTAATCTGCGGCGCGGAGTGAGAAGAGTCATAAAATTTCCATTTCCAGTTGAATGTGCGTCCAATTCGCCGTGAAATGTTTCTCTCTGTCGTGAATATTAAGTGGCCGAGGAGTCGCTCGCGGCGGGATCAGGCAGGGCGGGTTGCCAACCCCTCTCCGCGTCCCCCGGGGGAGCGAGAAGGAAAGGTGACGAGGCGAGGTTTAGGAACCGAGGGACGGACCGTGTGGCCGAGGGAGGAAGAGGGAAAGGGGGAGGAGAGAGAGGAACAGCGCTCAGGATGCTGGATGGAACAGAGACGGGCCCCGTGGCAGGCGAAGGATGCTCCGACGGAGCAGACCCGCGCTTCACCTCCTCGTCTCCCCGCCCTGCGACCTCGGCGCTGAGCGGGGAAGACGTCGCATTGGGGTCAACTCTGCTTCTTAAGTTAGTTGTTGGTGCTCGAGCTGCGGGAAAAGGCCGGGAAAGCCAAATCCCGACGACGTGGCCGGGTCAGGGGGGTAAATCAGGCG
>NW_009711025.1:0-1178 GCF_000703405.1 Apaloderma vittatum | reverse complement strand
TCTTTGCTCAAATGGCTTCGGCCCCTGCATTCCTCACTGCAGGGGAAAAAAAAAAAGTCTCTTCCTTTCCCATCTTCTCTCGGTCAAGTCAAGATAATAATAGTCTTTTTCTGATCCCCTGAACTTTCCCGTCTGCCTGGTAAAACAATGGCAATTTTTTTTCCTCCTGGTCTCTCTCTCTCTCTGTGTCTTCCTCTCTTTTCTTTTTATCCTCCTCCAGTGTAATTTAAAGCCAGAGTAGTGCTGTTAGCCCGTGGTTTTTTCCCCTTCCTGTGGTACACTACTGTTATTTTAAATGACTTTTTCCCTGCCATGCCTCTCACTGTCCTCCCAAGACCCGTCGTGGGGCCGGTACCTTCGCGGGAGGCCCGAAACGGGGACGAGGGGCTCGAGCACAGTCGCAACAATAAAGATGGGCTAAAGATGACGGAGAGGAGTCAGCTGGCTGCCGGGGATGGAGAGGGCTCGGGGTCCCCCTTGGGAAGGGAAACCTCCCCCGTTCGCAGAAAACGAGTTTGCTGGGATCTGTAGGGAGAAGGGAAAGTTTCCCAGCTCCCTGTGACTTCTCGGCGGGGATGGACTGAGCCGGCGCTTGATGCTTCTTTTTTCCTTCTAATGCCATTATGCCGCTCGCCTCCCATCCTCGGGATATTTTCTTAATGCGGCTGAAATGCAGCTTAACGGAGGCTCCAGCCGTTTAACGCTTGGGCTCGCAAGTGCTTCTTAAGAGCTCGTCCCGCAGAGAAGCCTTTGGCTTTCCATTTCCCGTCCGAGGGACCCCACGGTCTCGGTCGCCGGCGGCCGGTTTTCAGAGGAATCTGGAGGAAAGAGGGGGCGCGTCAGGTGGATGTGACCTTTTTCAGGGCAGTTGGTAGGATCTCCAGCCAGTAGTGTTGTATCTCAGTGTTCTCCTGAGGGACCACCTCCTCCCCAAGCCTCGTGCGCCGTGGCTTCTCCTGGTGGCTGCCAGGAATGGGATGGGCTCCAGGACCCGCCCAGTAGATGCGGGTTCGCGAAGCGAGGAGCAGCGCTTCTGCAAAACAGGACGCGCCTGTTTGTCCGAGCGGTTTTCTCCAGCAGCATCCGTCGTCTTGGTATCGTTGTGACGAGTTATTGAAGCGCCACGCGCCGTACCCCATCTCCCGGGCAGCCCCCTCCCCTTCGCTCGCCGCCCCTCG
>NW_009711024.1:7120-7363 GCF_000703405.1 Apaloderma vittatum | reverse complement strand
ACAAGCGGCCGCCGCTGTGCTGCAGCTGCCGACGGCACCGAGGAAAGGAACACCCGGTACAGTTAAATCTTTTTTTCTCATTTCCATTCCATTCATAGCCTGAAAAGTCCTCTGTGCTACAAGGCTTTACAGAGGTGTTTACCAGACACCGTTTCCCAGCTGTTCGGGACAGACGTTGTCTTTGGGGCGACAGCTGCGCGTCAGCCCAGCACTGCAAACCCGCAGCCTTCTTGAATGGCGGGG
>NW_009711024.1:0-7089 GCF_000703405.1 Apaloderma vittatum | reverse complement strand
CTGAGGTACAGGTCTTCTTTTTCAGCCTTCCGAATATAAATGGAAAATTTTGAATCTCCTGTGAGTTTGAAAATCAGCTGGGTGATGGTAAAAGCCGTGCTGAGGACGCAGTGCCTCACAGCAAGCTTTGCACACGCGTGATTCATGCTGAGCCGGTAATGGTTTGAGTTAGGGTACAGGTATTTCTCTTCATGTAGGATGCTCAGTGGGAATGTGTGCCTCCAAAAGGTTGTAACATTTTCATTTTTGCTCGTAATTTTTACACTGTACGTTTGGAGAACTACTTAATATACTTTCCTGACAAAGAATGTGACCTATTCCTAGCTCCAGGTATTGCTAGATAGAGCCAGCTCTAAGCCTTGTTAACGACAAGAATAACACAGAAACGTGGGCGGAAGCTGCTACAAAAGTAACACAATGAAGAAACAAATTAGGATTTCTGAACTATAATCATTATGTAACCAACAGTGAGTTTTGTAAAGCTCTCACAAGGTGGAGGCAGGATTTTTTTTCTAAATTATTTTTCTGAATAAGCTTCGATTAGACTTTCCAATCAAGTGCAGACTTCCACAGTTAAGCCTGACTATTAGTTACATAAATAACAGCAGAGCCAAGTTCACACATTATTTTGTACTGCTGAAAAAATCCTGCACTGTTAAAATACAATTCTGGACAGACTGACCCCTAGAGAAGGTGATGGAGAACAAGTATTATTCTTTCTTTTTAGTGCAGAAGTATTTCACAGTTTGGAAATAACCTGCTCAGCTAACTCATCCTTCCTTATAATCAAGGTTTAAGGCTGCAGTTTTCACTCAAACCGCCGTGTTTAATATTGGCAGTCGTAAGTATCATGCAGTACCTGAGTTTTCATTCTCTGAACAGTAATGCAAAATGGCATTTCTTTTAGGATAGAATGACTGCAGAGAAATACACATCCTTAAATAACAATACAGACAGGTTAGTTTTTAAAGTGGTTTTTTTTTAATATACGTTCTTGGGGTACTGGAGCATATGGGTACAAGTTCTGTGTTCTAGTCTACATCTCTGGATGCATCACTCAACCCCCATTAATGGCTCTCTCTGAACCATTTCATAATCTGTTTCTTAGCCTCTTGAAGCAGAACAAATAGATACAATTTTCTGCCAAAGCTAAGATCTCCAGTATCTCTACCTAAGAATTTGTGCTAGCTACTCAGGTACTCGGAATCACGTAGCAACTGCAGCTCTGACAAAGCTTCATTCTCTTTGAATATCCATTTGTTCCTTGCAACTAACCCAGTATGCTAAAATATTCAACAAAATTGCCACATTTTCTTGGTCTGACTCACATCTGCTTCATCACATTGACAGTTTTGATTCATCAAAAGTTGTGTGGTGGTTCTTGCTCATCTGTCCCTTGCTGGCTGAGCTCAAGTGAATCTTCTATTTCTTCTACCTACTTAATGCTGTTGTCCTCTAAGCCGAGTCTTGCAGCATGATGAGGGGTGTGCTGCTGCTCCTGAAACCCAGTTTTTGTATTTTTGAGATAGGGCTGTTCTGATGCATAGCCCTTCGAGACTGAGCTTTTCTCACTGTTCCTAGCTGAAAACAAGTCTTGTCAGCTGTAAACGGTGACCCAGGCTGGAGCTGTTAATTATCTGAATATACCAAAATATCTCCTGATCCTCTGAACGCTTTTTTGCCTCACAAATATATCAGATGCCTTCAGAAAGGATTGTTTCCATATCTAGTCATTTTGGTATTCTTTGTATTTCATTAGTTAGGGCTTTAAATTGTCTGCATCATATGGATTTGACAAACTCCTCAAATTTTGGTAATGCTACACCTTCTCTGGACTGCATATAATGTCCTGTTGAAAAAAAAAAAGTGTCTCCTGAATAAACAATAGGCAAAGTTTTGTGCAACTGAAATCAATAATACATTCAGAATTGGGTTAAATTTGAACAGAAAGTTCTCCACACCGTATTTGAAAATTAATTGAACGTAAAAGATGTAAAATCATACACATGGAAAGTTAGATGGGGAAAAAATCCATTTTTTTGCATCTAAAATTCTTACTGGTGTAACCAGGACTCTGTTATGTAGCAAAGAAGGCTGGTACAACGTATAGGCTATGTACTGGCCACGGTACCCAAGGATTTTAATGTGGGTTAATGAGCAGGCAAGTAAGCAGAGGGTGACTGCTCAAGACAATACTCTGGGAATATGTTTTGCTCAGTCCCTGTGGCCACAATAGTTGGGAAAGTTTGAAAGGAACATAGGAACTGAATTTGCATCTGAGTCTTCTGGTGACTACCAGAGGAGCCCTTGTTTGGCAAAACAGCAAAACATCACTGTTTTTTTTGCATTTATGTGAAGCATTTCTGGCCACAGCTACCATTTTGTTCCCTATTAGAGCTAAGTTGGAAGATCAATAACCATTTTTAGCTCTCATCATCTTAAAATCAATAAGCTTTTCACTCTGTTGTTAAAGTTTGTCTCTGCATTCTCTGTCTTCGCCCTGAGGGTATCACCAGTCCCAATTGTTCCTGCCCACAGCCCAGGACACCAGCTCAGCCCCTGGAGGCCATCAGTCCCTGCCCCGGCAATTTCGCACCAGGGCCGGTCTCCAGTTCCCCACAGCCCTGCCTGGCCATGGGCTGGGTGAGCTGGGCTAGCCTGTGGGGCCATGTGCTGGCCTGGCTTTGGTCCATTACCCATGGAGGTGCCCAATTCCTTGGGGCTGCCCCAGTGCTCCCAGGCTGCCCTACTCCCAGCTGGGGCAGTGGGACAGGCCCTGGCTGCCGGGCCCCATCATCGCCCACCCGCTCCTCAGGGAGCCGCTGACCCTCGCAGTGCCCTCATGGGATTTTAGTGTCTAGTCACGAGCAAATCAATTCACAGTCATTTCTGCCACCCCCCTCACAAAGTCTAAGGATTCTGTGCTATCATTTTGGTAATTCCTCACATCAGATACACACCTGTGTCTCACACCCCACCCTGCCTAATTCTTGCTCAGAGAAACTATACTGTGCAGCTGAAGCTCTTAAAAGCAGATGACAAGGTGATGAAAATCAATGTCGTCTTATCAAATGAGATGCACAATGCCACGTTAGTCTGTCTTTCTTAAGGCAATGTATCTAAATGCTGAGCAGTCAGTAAAGCATTATTTAAGAATTGTCCTAAGTAATTAAATTAGGCTACTCAAGTTTGCTTAAACACATATTAATCTTTCATAGTGACATCAAATTTGCAAACACCTTGGGGAAAAATTCTGCAGTAAATCATTTGTAAATGTAATAAACGTTTAACCTGTAAAATAATAGATAGGGTAGAATATTTCAAAGCAGTTCTAGTTAATTTCTTTTTTTCCTTGATTAAAAAAAGTGAGTCAGAGCTGCTTAATAATTTCGTTGTATCATTCATACACAAAGTCTACTCTGTTGTATTTGATGGGAAAAAGGTCAATTTGTATATGTATTAAACGTAGTAAGTTTTTTAAAAGTTCACATTTTAAAAGTTCAAACTCTCCTTGTGTTATATTCAGTAAAGTGCATAGAAGCTGCCTTGTTTTCCCACTCTTATTTAAAACTGGAAGTGGGAGGAATGTAATGATGATTGGAATAATGGTTACTGATAATAGTATATCGATTACAAGCTATAGTGTAAGAGAGAGTAGTTTTTGGTGCCATGGCCTGAGACAAGTCTTAGAAGCAGAATCACAGAATTCCAGGGGTTGGAAGGGACCTGAAAAGATCATCTAGTCCAAACCCCTGCCAGAGCAGGATCACCTTCAGTAGGTCACACAGGAACGTGTCCAGGCGGGTTTTGAATGTCTCCGAGGAAGACAATGTGACCAGCGTTGAAAGGTAATTTAGCTGTATCGCTTCCAGTGTTTCCGTTCAGCCTGAGTTAACTTTGCAGGCAGTTTCCTCTCGGTGTGAGGCAGGCGGTGGCACACAGCAAGTTTCTGCCACTCCTGTTGAAACCTGACACGGTGGACTGTATACTGTGTGAGCTTTCTCCTCTGGGTAGCTGAGCCACAGCCCTTAGAGGAATTGGTAGGAGCTGTGACAGCTCTGTCAGGTGGTGCTCATGATCTCATGGAATTAGACACTCTATAAGCAAGAGCATCAAAGTGTACCAGAAGCTGAAAATGCTACATTGCGCTCGAATGAGGCAAGAGGGAAATACTGTGCTATGGGCATGACTGTACATTGAAATGATGTACTCAATTTCCATGCATTTGGTTCTCTGCTAAAAACCTTATGGAAATCCCTTTTTGTGTGCAAGTACTTCATATGAATCCATCTATTTTTGTTTCTGTAAATCAAACACATTGTTTTGTAATATATGTTTTGTATCACGTGTTTGTGGAAGTGTTGGTTTGAAAAACTGAGCCTGCAAATCACTTTGTATCCAAACTGAATAGCAGATATGTGCTACAACATCACCTGATGTTTTTCGTTGATCGGGGGGGGCTCCACATACTCTGTGACCAGCCCAGACCACATTATATCATCCTATATTGGGTTTGCCTAGATGGATTTCAGTGGGGGGGGGCTGTAGGAGTGGCTTCTGCAAGAAGTCTGATAGAGCCAATGCCAGCTGGCTCCAAAGATGGACCTGCCACTTGCCAAGGCTGAGCCTATCAGTACTGATAGGATAGGAACGCCTCTCTGAAAACATATTTAAGAAACGGGGAAAAAACCTGTGCCACACAACAGGTGGCAGAGAGACAGAGAAGTAAGAGTATGTGAAGACACCATGGTCAGTGAAGAAGGGGGAGGAAGATGCGCTCCAGGTGCTGGAGTAGAGAGTCCCCTGAATCGTGATGAAGACCGTAATGAAGCAGGCTGTTCCCCTGCAGCCCATGGGTGTGACGGGGTGTAGATGTCCACCTGTAGCCCATGAAGAACCACACACTGGAGCAGGTGGATTCCTGAAGGGGGCTGTAGTCCCATGGGAAGCCCACACTGGAGCAGGCTGGCTGAGAGGACTTTTGTGACGCCACGGGGGACTTGTGCTACAACAGTTTTGCCATGAAGGACTGCACGCCATGGACAGACTCACATTGAGGCACTTTGTGAAGAACTGTCTCTCGTGAGAGGACTCACATTGGAGAAAGGTGTGTGAAGATCATCTCCTGTGAGAGGGACCCCACAGTGGCCCAGGGGCAGAGTGAGGAGGAAGAAGGAGAGGTGGAAGCAACTTTGGATGAACTGACTGCAGCCCCCATTCCCTGTCCCCCTGCGCCGCTCAGGGGGAGGAGGTGGCTAAATTTGGACTGATATTAAGCCCAAGAAGAAGGGAGGAATGGGCAGAATAAGTTATTTTTTTAAGATCTGTTTTTATTTCTCACTACTTTTCTCTGATTTGTTCCTTAATGAATTTAACTGGTTTCCCTCAAATCAAGTCTGTTTTGCCTGGGACAGTAGGTGCAGGTGGCCACCGGCCAGGGTCAAACCATTACACATAACATATGCTGAAATTTCATCTTTATAAATATCAGAGTTCAAGCAAGGCACAAACATGATGTGGAAATGAGAAGAGATTTGTGCTGTGCAAGACTCTGATTACGAATACAATAGCAAACAGTTTTGACAAGCAGAAGTAGATTTGTAGCACAAATGTTGATGTTGAGAAACTGATGTCCATCTGGTAGCTGTCTACTTTTGTATTACAGAGTACAAAATCTGATGCTGAGGATCTGATGTGCCTGCTATACACCTTTCAAATGCTTTCTTTGTTTAATGTTTTCAGGTTTCAAACTAGTTTTAGACTGGTTCCATTAAGTGGTGTTAAATGTGCTCCTCAACCACTTTCCTAAATGGGAATTATCAGAAACTTGAATTCAGAAGCGAGTTACTAATAAACAACTGAAATTCAGATTAACATCCCATGAACAAAATTTCCTTTAAAATTAGGCAATACAATCAGAATGAGACAATAGAGGTCCTCATCAGTTTTTGCTGTCTAAAAGTTCAGTATCTTTTTTATATTAATTGTTTAGGCTTTTCATACAGGTAACACAAACATAGCTAAGTGTGCTGAATAAAAAGGGTTGAATGTGTCGTCATTGTCTCCTTTTGAACTTTGAGGAAGATGGATGAAGCCAGCCGGTGGTTCATTTGCTCTGCTGGAGTCTTAGAGGTGTTTGAATGTATTACCATAGTTTCACAAATAACCGAGAACTAAATTAAGCATATGAGTGAAATGCTGTTATTAAATGTTCACACATAGAAATGTTCTGGGAACTCAGATGGGATGGAGAGCCAATTGTATCAGGTTTCATACAAAGTTAATAAAAACAGTAACTCTAAACAAAAAAAGTATGAGGAAAGCACGTGTCAAAGGAAACTTCCTGGGGCACAGTTTTCCAATTACAATAATGTATTGAGGACTCTGATGCAGTAGTTCATTTCCTGTTGAGCAGTTTCTCATTTCAGATGACTGTTAATCAGTCATAGAACACAATGCTTGATCTCTCTTGACTCCTCAAACCAGATTACTGCACCTATGCTTTAAAATTCAGTGATTAATCTCTTCTGCTTCCTTCTGACAAAAACTTTATCAAAACCAATGTGTCAGAATACTTCGGCTTCAGTGAAACAGCATTTTTTCCTGTCCGTCCAGCCCTATGATGTTCATGTCAATGTTAAATTTGTTCACAAAAAATCCATTTTGAACTAGTGTGAAGTTTTCTGCAAAGGCTTCAAAATTAAGAAAAGCTTTGCTATCTGTAGGAAACAAAATGTATGTCAGGGATTGGGGAGACTCCAACACTACTCGTGGGACTATCCACTCATATGTCCCGTGGGAATCTGTAGCGAGGCATTCCCAACAGTACCGCAAGTACTACTAGAGCTTTCAAAATCATGGAATCATAGAATGGTTAAGGTTGGGAGAGACCTTGAAGATCATCCAGTTCCAACCCCCCTGCTGTGGGCAGGGACACGTCTCTTCCACTACACCTGGTTGCTCAAAGCCCCATCCAATCTGACCTTGAACACTTCTAGGGATGGGGCATCATGACTTCCTTGGGCAACCTGTCCCAGTACCTCACCACTCTAATGGTGAAGAATTTCGTCCTAATATCTAATCTAAATC
>NW_009711023.1:20793-27873 GCF_000703405.1 Apaloderma vittatum | reverse complement strand
AGAGGGAGAGGGAGAGGAGCAGTAAAGAAAAGCCTGTGCTTTTTCAAGGATGAAAGATAATATTTGGTCTGACACTAAAATGAAGACAAATAAATCTTACCTGATTTAGTACATGGGAATGTCAAACTACATATGGCCCACACTATAGCTTTTGTTCTAATTCTTTCTTTTCTCCTGTTTTTTTTCTTCATACATATTCTAATTATTAAGGTTACAATGTTGTGAACAGTGTCAAATTGACAAAAAAGGAACACAGTGCTTCCTAGAAAGCAATGCTGAAGGTTAATTAATGCTTCTAACTCTGCACCTATCCTATGCTTGTTCCAAGCAAAAAAAAAAAAAAGAAATGTATTCCTTATCTCACCCACACTTTCCAATGAAGTTAAGGATAAGCACTGTAGTTACACATCTCTATAAAGAACACATCCTTCCAGCTAAAAATGGAATCAATTCTGAGTTCCATTTTATTTTTTTACTGCCCTTCACAAAGGGAATTTCTACAAGAGCTCTCCTTATTCACAAAAGCTATCTTTTCCAGGAGATCAATAGATCTGAGGAGTGAAACATTACTTTTTTTTTTTTCTTTTCTCTTTTTTACAATAAATACCATACACCTCTGGGCAGGACAATCTTACAGCTTTTGGATACTGGAAAGAAGGATATTCCAAATTAAAATCATTTTCTTGTTGTCAGTTCTCTGTTATCCCTCCTCGACTTACCCCTGCAACACAGTGTCAACATAACTGCTGGAAATGGACATGACCATTTCTCTTGAAAAGCATAAAACATCTTCTCTGTATCCCTTACTCTTGATTCCCTTCCAGGGGGTTTCAAGCAGGTCAAAGACCAAAGCACATCTGGCAGTAACGCTCCTTATCTCTATTCAGATTTGTGTCCTTTATGGATGGCCTCGTGTGCTGTAGCAAATGTAGCAGTGTATACCTTCTGCAGTCTGAGTAGAAATTATGACAGTCTGTCTGAGAAGTAGATAGAATTCTCCTCCGCCTGCCCCAGATGAATTGTGAGATAAAAGCTCAAAAAAAAAAAAAAAAGAGGCTAGTAGGTCAGGTTTTGTGTACTTTGCTTTCAGAATTATTATCCCTGTCTTAAGAAATTTCTGGTTGAATAAGCTACAAATCACAGCTCTTTAAGGGAAGCATTGTATGGCTGGGTAGTCACGCTCCTTAGCACGTAACTTCACCTGCTGCAAATGAAACATAAAGTACCTTTCAGAGCTGTATGATGACACTTCTTCAGTTTCTAGGATATTTCATTCCATTTTATCATAGAAGTGCATCCATGTTAAATTATTAAAACTTTTGCACTTATACTCCTTCTCTAGAAATATATAAAGTGTTTGTATAATATAAATGAAGGAGCTTAAAGCTCTCTTACACTAGTTTGGTATTACCTGGTCTGATTTTGTTCAAAATTGTTTTTAAAGCTTGTGAGGAACAATGGGCAAAACAGACAAATCAGTTATAACTTCAAAATCATATTCTTATATTCAAAATACTAGGAGTCACCAGTCCTTGAAAACAAGTGATGCTTACTGGGAAAACATATTTGAACTATTAATTTTAGCTTTTTCTGTGTATAAGGTCACTTGCTGATCTAATAGCAAAGATCATGGAATTACTTGCAGCAACAGTAATACTGGTACCTCTTTTTGCTGTTTGTCTCTGGAATTTAAAAAGAAAATAAATAATAATTTGTTACAAGAAAGAGAGCAACAAAATGGAGAAAATGCATATAGCTAAGATGGATTTCTAAAAACATGAAAAGTACAAAATACAAAGCCCAAGGCTTTCAATACAGCCACACCTCCCTTTTCATGGCTCCTCAAAAAACCGGTAGCATCAATTGTATAGGCAGGATTATTTCATTATTTTTTTTAATATACTGTTGGTAAGATCAATTGTGTGAAAAGCCCTCTTGCAATGTGACCCTGTATCTGCCAAGGCTTTGAAGAAGCACTGCCTGCATTTATTATTTTCTTTCTTCATGGAAATACCAAGAGGGCTTAGAAAATCCAAGTCTAAGTTTCATTAAATTTGCTACCAGGGCAGATAATTTCTAAGAACCAGCAAAAACTTGGTGACTACGTAAGCAGGCTAGACATAGGAAGATGTTACAGTGTCTCCTATCAACTGTGTTTTTAAAAGCAGGTCATTTTCTTTAGGTTTGCCCTGCATCCACAGCTCAAGGACCACCTCAGTTGCAGTAAACTCTACACCCAGCAGTAGGGCAGGACTCTTGAGGTCTGGCCTCATGCCAGCTCCCAGCCTGAGCTCCTGCACTTTCAATTACTGCCTTTCTGCCACCCATCAGGCACTCAACTTCCTTCTCCCCATCTCCCCTCAGACCTCCTGCAGCCTGTTTTTGGGAAGGAGCAACAGCCCCTTATTGGGAAACCTGCCACACAGGCAAGGGCACAGCAGCCAGGATAAAGTAAATGAGGAAAATTCCTCCACACAGTATACTTGCCAACTATTAGAAGTCATCCTAGCTGCCACAGCTTTGTTCAGAGGGCTTTATATTTAAATGCGGACACTGGCCACAGTGCCGCTGGATTGATCACCCTGACCAAGAGCCCCCACGAAAGGCATGCACCTGGAATCTGAGTGGGCTTGGATACACAAGAATTTTTGAAAAAGGTATATATTAGACTACTTTAACAGGTGCTCTTAAGCTATTAAGTATGACTTTAAACTTTTACAACAGCTAAGTAACTTTGGGTAGTCCAATAGCTTCTTATACTGAAAAGTTTTTAAAATATTTACATAGTAAGTTTCTTATTGTAGCTTACGAGAAGCAATCTAGTTCAAAATTTTACCATTCTAAACCCTTGTATTCTAAATATACTACTATCTTCATTTTGGCCTCATTAAGGTAATTCACACACCTTTCAGATTCAGGCCACATTCCATAATTCCAACATGTATTTTGTGCATAAAAGAAAATTATACTATACTAATGATCAGGGGAAGTCAGAAGGTTGTTTTCAGTACCAGTGGTTCTAACCTGCGTATTATTAATCACATAGTCAAGCTTGAGGGGGGAATAACAATCAGGTACAGTTTTGACAATTAATCTTTGGTTTTCCCAGTAAAATATAGAAGAACACAGTTATAATGCAGTTTCAATTTTAGTCCTTTGTGCTCTCATTACAGCTAGAATCAATTGCCAGCTACAGGCTTTGCTGTTTGAACTATGTACTTAATTGTTAATTAAAGGAAACAGTATTAAAATTGTAAGTCATTCCATCTGCAGGCTCACTTCACAGCAATAAGTGTGTGCAGTACAGGGACTTCCAGATGTACTCTTCTAGGTAAACTACCAGACTGACACTGTCAGTACACAAAACACATGACACAAAATGGTGGAAGTCTTCATTTTTAGATCATATTCTCAAATGGATTTTAAACAGTTCACATGCTCCTAACTTCATACTCATCAGAATAATATGCGATACTACCTTCATATTTTGTAAAGAAAACAAATCATTATATAAAGCTCTTTATTAAAGCAGGGCCTTGGAGGGATTAAGAAAAAAGAACTCTCAGAATATTGTATGACCATACATTTTGAGTTTTATGATTTAGTACTGTAACCAACATTATAAGCATCTCTTGATAGCATTTTTATACGCTTTCACATAAAAATTCCCACAACACATTCATACTGGAGATAACAATGACATAGGTAATTTTTCCCCCTCTATATAAAAAGGCTTTAAGGGTGAACAAAATACAACAGTTCAGTATTCATTGACACAATATTTTAAATTAATACACTATAAAATCCAATGGCTATTGAAACAGATATGCCATGAATATTGAATTATGCAAACTCATCACCAAAAAAATACTATAGGGTGGATATAGGACAAGAACAAACTAGTATCACCAGTGAGTATGCCTCTTTGACACTGAACTAGCTTTAGAGTACATACTGATGCCTGCTTTTTGGTGGGTTTTTTTTTAGTCATTTGAGGATATTAAAATTCTCACAGTTTCCAGTCTAAAAAGTACTCAAAGAATTGCTTGCTGATTTTAGATTTTCAAAAGTAGCCTGATGTAAGCTGTGCAGGAAGAAAAAAAAAACAAACCCAGTTTACAATTAATGCCATTGTCTCTTGAGATGTAGGTGTGTTGTCCAGTAATATGGATGCCTCTAGAGTAATTATTCTTTACACCCATCTTAACAAACAGAATCCTAATTACCTATAGGTATTCTGGGCACAGGGTTGTTTAGAAAGATTAAGTGCAGTTCACCAACACAAGGTTGAAAAATGTAGTCCTGTAGAACAGCAGTTTTCTGTGTATCACAAGTAAAGCCACAGTCATAAAGGATTATAAGAAAATTGACAGCACTTTTGCTAGAGATTGATCCTGAGTAGCCATCTTTATGGCAATTAGACTTCAAAGTTTGTTTTACATGAATCTGAAATTTTCACAAGGTTTCTTAACCCTGCAATTACTTGTAGAAGCTAACCGTACTAACCTTTATTTATGTGAGGCACCACAAAAACGTCTTCCAGTGCTTCAGAGGTACTGATGTACACGGAAGAAGGAAATGGGAGAAGAGCGTGAATGCTGCTCTTTCTGATATCACTGTCAACCCAGTGGAGTCTCCAAGCTTCTTGCTTTATAACCAAAAGGGCGTGAGCACAGATCCTTTCCCTTAACACAGTGCAGCTGCATCCAGCCCAGCAGCACTTGAGCTCTTTCTTCAGCTGTGCTTTTCCTCATGGCCAACACCTCTGGAGGCCTGACGAGCTTTCCCCCAGGAAATCCCACAGCGCACTGGGCCTGCTTCCCTTCAGCTCCTGCTGCCAGAGCTCTCCTGCCCTCGGCTTTGATCTCCTCACATTTCACGGGTACGAGCAAGCCCATGCCTTCCCTGCTTGGATGGGAATCCTCCAAGGAAAACACAGGTGCAGCAGGAAGCGGCTTGATGACTCAAAGCTGACACAATTCCCTCCCAGGGGCACGTTCAAAGCCCATTAAAAACGGGGGACTTTTTTCACCCATGAACTTCAATAGAGACCGAATGATGTGGTTTTCAGTCTACACCTCAGGGTGAGGGTGAGCCAGCACTGCATTTTCAGGAGCCATGGTTGTTTTTTTCTTTATAAAGTCCTCTTCTTATTTAATACATCATAGCATTTAATCTCAGGATCCAGACCAAATTCTAATTTAGCTGATTACATTCTGTCTCCCTAAATAATCTCCTAATCTCCTATGTGTACTCTATTAAGTACACATATTTACTTCCAGTATGGGTGTTACTATAGAGTTACCTTCCACCTTGAAGGCAGTGAATTTTAGTGACTAGTAAGAGTATTTCATAATGTAAATGCGAAAAAAGTGGGGTTTTTTCAAAAAAAAGCATATACTCTAATAATAAAACTGTCTAGTTACAAATTTCTTGCCTGGTATACATACTGACCAGACCGTTAGATGAACTAGTAGGTTTTATTTAGTTTGCATACCTCGATAAGTATATATTGGTTTGTGTGCATACCTAGATAAGTGTGTACTGGCCGAAACACAAGCAGGTGTATAACTTACATGTGAAACACAGTTGAGGTTTCTTCCAGAAAAAAGCAGTATACTAACCACACTATGGCAATGTGGTGAGGGTACCAAATTTTAATCCAAAAGCATGGACAATTTTTTTTCCAGTCTCCCAGAAAAGTAATTAAAACTAAAGAAACACATGCCAGTAAAAGCAGAAAATGGCGGGAGGAGTGTAGGGACACCAAGTTTAAAATATTTGTGACAAACTGAGCTGCAAACCAACAGGCCTTACCAAGATACAGTTGATCAACTGTGCACATAATTAATGATTAGTCATTCAATTAAGTCTTATTACAAGCATCAACTGCTGCAAAAGTACACAAAAATGACCGATTTGATAAAATGAAACATTTTATACCAGCACAGTACAGGAAGCTAGAAGAAATATCTTAATCTAAACTGATGTTTTAGTCTGTGCCTTGTGAGCTGCAAGAAAATAAAATGGTCCATCACATATCACTCACGCTGGCAGTGGCCTGAAAAGGTTAACAAAGACCAGTCATCCCCGCCCCCCCTCTGTGGCACTTTATCAATTGATGTTGCCAATCTTCTTGGAGCACACTACTGCAAACCATCCTTTACTTTCTTTCAGACTACAGACAGAGGCTTCCGAATACAACTTTATGTATCATTTATTCATGAAGGAACTCAGCTTAGGCAGGCTATCCATCTCTTGACGTGCAGACTCACATTATCGCTCATTACAGCAGTCTTGGCCTAGAAGCCTGGTTTTAAATTTAGTGTCATATTACAAGCACCCAGCAGAGATTTCTGTGAAGTCCACCTCAACTGCTTTCAGGACTTTTGTACAGTGCCCAGATGTTTAAGGAGGATGATTACAACAGAATGAAGTTTTCTGCATGCAAGACAAATATCTGGGGAGACATACTGTCTTGATTCTTCCCTTAAATTCATTTTTGATAAATTATTCAGTGCTCAAGTACTGTTCTGGCTTAATTAATTTAATTAAATCATTACACTGAGCAGCTATAAGAGCCTGAATATATCTGCATAAGTTTTAATATCCCACGCATTAGCCTAGGGATAGTCTGTTTTGAGGAAAACACTACCCTCTGGCAAAATGGAGAACAGTACCACTGTTCATCTCACCAGCAGCATGGTGGTATTATTTTAGTTTCTGGTATATCACTGTGTATAGGCCCTCTCAATTTCAGCTAGCCATCAACAGAAATAAGCTCTTAGAACCCAGGCACCAAGCTACCAGAACATTAGTGATGACATCCAAACTTAGATGAGCGAATGGCAAAATTAAATGCACTTTCTCCCAGAAGCCCCATCTCTGGATGGACTTTTTAAGGGCCAGGCTGTACTTTATACTAGCTTATGCAAACAGATACACATAGATACAGATAACTCAAAATATTCTTCTTGCCTTCACATAAGGAAATATTCCCAGAAGCACACAAGCTAAGACTTGTATATATTTCCTTAAATTAGTTTCCTTTATTGTTCCCATGAAACATTACTTTCCCTA
>NW_009711023.1:0-20762 GCF_000703405.1 Apaloderma vittatum | reverse complement strand
GAGTAGTTCAGGATTTTTCTTTTCAAGATTTTAAAATCTGTCCGCCCCAGTTCTCCACCTTTGATGAGTACTCCTAGGTTTACAGCTTAAGCCTTCTACTTTGAAATCATGTCATTTTGCTCTTCGTATTCCACCCTACCCAGAGCATCTGGGAGCCTCTCCCATTTTATACAGCTCTTCCAAAGGAACTGTGAGAAGCCCCTGTTAGCCATAATTTACCCAAAACATGAAGATAATCATCATGCTTCAGGAAACATGTCTGTCATTGAATTTCAACATTTTCAGCATATACAAAACTTACAGAGCAAAAGCTCACATTACATGAACTTTTTTTTTTTCATAAATACAGTAACAGTCATTAAAAGTTATCCCAATGAACTGGACAAAGGATAACTGTTTTCCCATGTTGAAAAGTCTCAAGCATTATCAAAGGCAGACAGAGCTATCAGCAGACTTTCAAGAGGGCTGAGAAATCTGATCTCATAAACGACCTCACTGATTGGATAAGGTAGTTTAAGCCTGAATGAACCCCTAGAGTGGTTATATAAAGTTACGCATATTTTCAAATCCAGATTGCCTTTAGTTGAAGCAGTATCAAACAAAAGCCCAACTGCAAAACTGGGTCAACCTTCCTTCACCTTGCTGACAGGGTGACAGGAATTTCTGTCACAGAAGTAGGTATTTATTATTCTTATCTCTAAACCCAGTTATGTGTCATTAATATTTGGATTACGCAGAATAATTTCCTTTCCTTTTTTTTTGGAGAGGTCAGAGATTACACATGAGAAAGGAGATCGTAAGGCTCAACACTCTATGCCCAGAATTTGAATCCTGCATTCAGGTGTACCCAAGACTTCCAATAAATTTTATGGACCAGTTTGGATGCAAGTAATACAATGAACAAGCAAGTGCTATTTTTATTATCATGGAATCACAGCTCTTTTGACACACAGCCTATGGAGAACACCTGATCTTCAAGGACTCCTCATAGAGCTCACACAATTTATTTTCCAACAGTTCAGTCTATCTTTCAAAACTTCTTATTGCACCAAATCTTCTTCCTACACGTTGTGTTCCTGAACTTCATCTAATTGATTGCCTCAAGCTGGTTTCACCAGTTCTAAAGTGAAACACCTGATAAGCGTGCCAGCTCTCCCACCACTGTCAGCAGTGCTAGATATGCTCCCACAAAGAAGCCTGACCAGATCCCATAGTGCTAATAAATCTGTACAGTTAGTCAGAGTTCATAAAGGTTGTACACAGATTCCTCAATCTTCCCTTGAAAAGACGAGAAACTTGATTAATTCTCATGCAACAGGAATTACAATATGGGAAAAACAACCTCCTCACATGCCTAATCCTAAGGGAGGACATCTTTAGGCAGATCAGTCAACTGTAATGGAACTGGTAAGGTACCTGAATGGATGCCACTTGTCTTCTCCTGAAGCATTTAAACCATCGTTAGGGTTAGTGATGATTTGAGGAACTCTGGTTTGTCTCTCTTTCCTACTGTAATTACTTACAGTTTGGATATTTTATTTCACAGAGAATCCAGATCACCAGTGTATAAATAAAACAGAAAACATATTGGTGAGAATTCCTGAAAAGCCAGGAAGTTAAAAACATTATATCCCCTATTTTTCTACCAAATCTCTTCTATTTATTTAGTTCCAGTGGCCATAGAATAGGATGACTTTTCTCCTGTAAACAGAACCACAGTGAAGTCACACAAATGCATTACTGAAAGATTTTTTAAAATCACTTCAGAGTTACAGTTCTCCCTCTATTATTTTTTTCTTTCACATTTGCTAACTTACACTTGAAGCTGTATTTCAGGTAAACATTGTGAAGTCTATAGTCCTGATAGAAGGCAAATCATGCATCACAAAATACATACTCTAGATTAAATAAAGGAAGTATTTCTTCAAACTGAATCACTGCATGAACAAATCTAAAAAACAAACAGCATTGGTAAAGCACTATCAGTAAGAAATCTGTCAAAGCAATGAGGAGGAGGCTGGCCAAAGAGCTCTGGTCCTCCAAAGTGCTTGCCATTGGCAGACAATTTGAGCCATGTGGACCTCCAGCAGTGAGATTATGTAAGTGAATAGGTGTCCCTTTCCATTTAAAGCACTTTGCAGAACTGACACTTTTCTGTAATTGGAAAATGAATACTGTGCTTTAGTCACAGGGTAAATATCATATATACATTTTTTTAAAAAAGTCGCCCACCAAATGTTTAACAGATTGCCTCGAGCTACAGCTTCCAGAATGAACAATCTTTATCAAGTTGTAGCTTTGAACTGGGTTACAGCTAAAACAAAGCCTTAGTGCTGGAAAGCCATCAGAGAGTTATCCTTTTGTGGTACTGCATGCTCGTTACAAGTGGTTTGCTAGTAAACATAAGATTAAATGTTCGGTCTAGATCTCATCGACACTAAACACAAGGCTGAAAAGTCCGTGGCTCACTTCCAGGCGGCAAATTAGAGAGTAATCGGCAGTGTTACTCCAAACAAGGCCTGATGCTTTTATCGACTGCATCACCATCTCATGCAAAACCTAATGTTCAGTCAATAGCTCTTGTTGGAGGGGAGCCACTAACTCACTGTTTCTGTCAGTAGTCCTTATCTAATTACAAATGGACTGCTCTTAGAGCAACTCTATCTTCTTAGCACAGTCCACCTCAGCTGCAACTGTTAGCACAGATTGACCGACACATAGTACTGTTCTCCAGCTGTCAGGACCCACTCCTTCTAAAAATTCTCTTCTACTATTTTTTTGTGTTTGTGCAAAATACATAGTAATTCAAAACCACTTCAGTAACAGCAAGGGGAAAAATAACAGTTTCAGAACCTCTGGAAACATTCCACATATGGACAGTTCATACCAATTATAAGCAAAGGATATACTGATTACAGAGGTTGAAATAGGTCTGTATTTCTGTGTAGTATACATACAGTTTAACTATATATTATACAGAAATATGTAACTGCATAACTACTCTGCAGTATGGGTAAAGCCAGCAGCAGAACTGCTTTACATAAAATGCCGTATTTTTAGCTGCCTCCCAGCCACGGAAGCATGTTTCAAATTGTATAGCCTAAATCTGATTTCAAATAAGGCTGAGGTTAAAAGGAGGAAAAAATATCACAGTGTTGAGTAGTTCTTTGACTAAAGTTTGAAAAACTGATGCCCCCCTCGAGGTGGAAGCCAGTGTCCTTCTGTAGGGGAAAGTCTGATTTCAGACAAAGTGAAGAGAACAGGAGTCAGAGTGGATGTGAGACAGCCTTTATAAGCACAGTGCTATTTTAAACAACCTTTTGTCCACTCTCCACATCACTTCCACCCCTTTTTCTTTTTGCTTTAGCACTACTGAGATCCACTTCCTTCCACTCAGAAGACACCACACACGACACCCTTCATGAAGACAGGCACTCGTCTTGTCTTTCAACAAATAAACAGGAGTTGCAAATTCCTTTAAAAGCACAACCAGCAAGAGAAACAAACTCATTGACAGAAGCAAGATGAGTAACTCAACCCAACTTAAGCTGAGAGAGCTCACTGCTTGCAGTTTTCACATAGGAGACAGGGCTCTTCTGTTTGCAGTGCCGCTGAGGAAACATCTCAAACTGGCAGCTGAGCTGCAGTAGGGCTTACCTCAGTGCCCACAGCCAGGTCAGACCCTCACCTAGAACAGGGGAAAGATCTTTGTTCTTGTGGCGAGCTGATGCTGGCTGGAGGCCAGGTGCCCACCAAAGCTGCTCTGTGACTCCCCCTCCTCAGCTGGAGAGGAGAGAGAAAAATCTAACGAAAGGCTCATGGGTGGAGAAAACGACAGGGAAATTGTTCAGGAATTACCGTCAAGAACAAAAGAGATTCAGCTGTTTTCAGCTGGAAAAATTAATTTAATTTTTTACCAATCAAATCAGAGTAGGATATTGAGAAATAAAAAATAATCCTAAAACACCTTCCCTCCTCATCCCTCCCTTCTTCCCAGGGTCAACTTCACTCCCAATTTTTTCTACCTCCTCCTTGCCAGAGGTGCAGGAGGATGGGGAATGGGACTTACAGATCAGTCAATGCAAAGGCAAAGTAGAAATGACTGCCTAAATATTATGACCTAGTTAACAAACAGTATTGGCCGTAGAGATTTCCTGATAAAACTGGTGAACCTGGGAACTGAAGTTCATTTCCTGAGTTATGATTTCAACAAATTCAGGCCAAAGATGTGATGGCTTCTACTATGATGGCAACATAAATGAGAAAAAAAGAAAAATAACAGCCAAGGTTCAACTCACCAGGACATTTATTTACAAAGGATCAGAGCCCAGAAAAGAGCAAAGGTAAACTACTAATGGTGAGGTACAGAGCCAAGCTTCCAGAACTGCCATACATCCACACCTAGGTTGAACAGACAATACCAGTTTATACCATAATATTAAAAATTTTGTAATACTGATAGCAAAGTAACAGTATAATCAACCTGTCTACGTTTATACTATTGTCTTCTACATTAATGGCTAGGACATCACATGGAATTAGCGTCATTCCCGTTCCCCTGCTACTTATATAGCCAAGACTTAATAAAAGAATATTCCTCATTATCATATCCTATTTACCAGCAAGATTGCTGACAGAAGATGAAAAGAAAGAGACACTTTCTCCCTTCCCACCTTATTTCAGAGCACCATGCAGACTAATAGTCCCTTGCCTCTACTCATTAGATAGGGAAAAATTATAATCTCTGTTTTACCATTATGGAATCAGAATACAAGAGTGACAAAGTCAAAGCCTGAGAATTACTAAAAGATTTGAAATAAATTAAGAAATTGAAATTATCCGATAGATAAGCTAGTGATCTTGAGACGCCATTATCAATGCAAAGTATCTTGAGAGCAAGAAAGACTCATGTATCCTTCAGGAGGTAAGGAAAACATTTCCTCCAACTCTTTAATTGCAAATACACAAACTAAGGCTAAACCTATTTAGCTACATAATATACATACTATATTTCCTCATGCTATTATAATATTTTAAATTTTGTTTTTACATTTAGTGACAAACTTCTGATCTGCAAAGCATTAAAATATCCTTCTAAAATGGACAAGACTAAGAGTATTCAGACTCCTCTGATAGAAATCTCTATTAAACTTTGCTAATCAACTGAATGATATAAAAGCTAAAGGTCATTTTCAGAAACCAAACAAAAGTCAGTCACAAATACATGACATGTTATCTACATTTGAATACCACTGTCTGTTGAGTATATGGGTTTGTAGAAAACTAAACATAAGGCTGCTGCTGTTTAAGAAGGATTTAAAAAGCCTGAAACTTCCATTCCATTTAGTGTCTAAACCATTACTAAGTAATTGATTAAATAAACAACAGCAACAACAAAAAAAGCCACAGGAAGAGGCCATCTCCAAATACTTTTAAAACCACACATGGAAGACAAGTCCTTTTTTCAGTCTCCTGTGGTCTGCTACTACCAAAATATAAAGCACTGAAAATAAACTGGACCAAAAAAAAAAAAAATTATTTTCCTTTTTTTTTTAAAGGACCAGATTATTTTTCACAAAAACTCTCAATAAAAATAATTATAATATTTACTATTTATGAAGCTCATTAATTTCAAATATGGCATAATGAAAAGAGAACAGTTTTCCACGAGAGCCTAAAATACATATGGGAAAAAATTTGAAGGGTTTGGAAGAAAATCGACATTCATTTAAAACAACCAAATGACACACTGCATTTGAATAATCAGCTAAAAATTAAACAAATTTCCAAGATAACTGATGTGCCTGAAAAATAATTTAAATAATGGAAAGCTTTTGCTCTTCATACAAGCTGGAGATAGAAATCAGCACAAGAATGATGGATTTTAACTTGCCTGTATCACCATCAAAGCCATATATTCTTAAAGTGCTGTTTTCAAAGAGATACAGATTCTCAAGAAGTTAGAAGCACTCAAGATCTGAAACATTCTAAAGGCCTTACCTCTCAAAACCTGCCTTCTAGATAGCTGAGTCATACTGTGCAGTCCAGCATCCCGTTCACTTGTTACAGCATACAGACAGGGTAGGGACCAAGGCAACTACTGCAGAAAAGTAAAATAATTCTGCAGATGCCTAAAGCGAGACAAGGGACAACATGAAGCCTATGCCTGAGACCCTACACCCTCTGCATTGGTCCAGCCAGGGACGTTCAACCCTGGGAACCCCCTGATAAACCCTTACACAATTAACACAATTTGTTTCAGTATCAATAATATAGTGTTATGACAGATAGCATTTAATCTCCCTGTCTGGATATGGCAGAACTCAAATCCTTCCCAAAGAGAAAACTCCAGAGAGCCTGAAACACCCCAGTAATGAGTCTTCCGGACGCTTATCTGCAGACTTAGCTTTTCAAGGTCGTTTTTTTGGCAGTTACTGATGAGGAACTTCTCATGAACATCCTGAGGCCTCAACTATTTCTGCCCAAATTACAGATTTAGTAACTACAACACACTGTGAAAAAAAAAATTATATCAAAATCAAGTTATGAAAATTATTAGAGGCATCATTTCAGTCTAAAGTCCTGTTTCCATTATTATATGTATATATTTCTTCTACTCACTACTATCCTGTATTAGAAAACAGGTATTAAAAGCTAGCTTCACATTCTGAGGCTCAGCCAAGAACCAGGCTAACCCACAGGAAACTGAAATCTGAAGGGTCACCGTTAATATTAGAATCACACTGCTGACTAAAAATGAACAGTAAGTTATTGTATTATAAATGACTGTTGAGATTTGCTGTGATCACAAGAGATAAGAGACAACATCTACATTTGAGAATAATTCCTCTCACTTTCTCTCTCTGTGGGTTTTCTATTCTATATACAGCCAGATTAAAAAAGAAACAGATCTTCTGTGACCTACAAAAATTGACATGAGAACTCAAGGCAAGTATGTTATCAAACAAAAGTTAAATTAGAAAAGCATTTCAGTAGCTATGCCAGATTATGAGGATGGAAAATATTTTTGTTGAATTTTTGTTCCCTTGTTTTTCTGATACTTAAACCCCCCAAATTTACTTTAAGTATATATGCACAGGTCAGCAACTTTTCCTGCTCATAGATTTCTTTCTCATAATGTCTCTATTTTCAATTTTCAAAAGAATTAGAATTGTAGGAAGAAAAAACTTTCACCTGCTGAGACATTCACCTGCAGCAGAATTTCCAGCAGTAGCAAAATGGTACTTCTCAATACCTAGGACAAGTTACAATGTAAGCCTTTTAAAGACAGACATGATCTCAGGCTGATAACACGATTGAGGAGGATACTTAAAATCCAAACAAAACCACCTAAAACAGAAAAGTATCTCGTTAATTTCCAAACCAAATAAAGAAAATCAGGCAGATCTTTCTGAAGCCAGCTACATGGCTAAAAAAAAAAAAAATTCTGTCTCAAACAGGAATAATGACAACTAGATAAACTTCTGTCGTGGTTCAAGCTGACTGGGACAAAAAACTGCCCAGTTTCCAGCTCTCTCCTCTCCCCACAGTGCTGTGAAGGGAGACAATTCAACTAAAAAGGCTTGAGGGTTTGAGATTAAGGATAGGGAGGGTAATAATCTACCATTTAAGAAGTTGGGTAAAGAACTAGAGCAACTTGGGGAGAAAAACACAGATTTAATTCACCAGAACCATTTATGAGGTAGGACAGCAAGATGAATACATCAATAAATACGACCCAATCTTAAACACACTTTGCCCCCCCGACTCCTGTCATCTTCCTGGCTACCTCCTCCTCTGCCTCCATCAATGCAAGGGGGCGGGGGGTGTGTGCAGTCCATCTGGCCATTACTTCTTGTCCATGGCAGCTCCTCCTTGAGAAAGCGGGCTCCTCGCAGGCTCTCCTTCCTGCCGCCTGGTGTCCACCTCACAGGAAGCGACCATCTTCCTCCTCCCAAGTGCCTTGGTGCCACGGGTCACTTCAGGCACATCTCCCACTGATGCTCGGTCTCTCCTCTCTCACATGGGGCTCTGCAGGTACCGATGCATCCTGGATGTTCTCATCACCATCAGTCTCTCAGCTGGCAGGCAATCACCTTCCTGCCATCTCAGCCACCACGGGCTTCAGGGAAAGGTCCTGCTCTGGCAGCCTTCACACTCTCCTGCTCCTCTGGGACTCTTCTCCCCCTCTCTCTTCTCAGGGCAACATTCCTTTTTTTTCTCTTCTCACCTCCTCTTCTTCCAATAGAAAAACTCCCCAACATTAAAGACAGGACAGCTCAAAACAAGACAAAATCAAAACAGAGAGAAAGAACACTGGAGTTGCCTCTTAAATACCTTGATGGCAGAGGCCTGATTGGCCTGACCCTGGCGGCAGTGGCTTGCTTGTCCTGACCCTGGCCAGAGGCAGGTCCAACTCCTACCTGGGGGTGGGGGAGGCTCTCGAAGCTTCACACGTCTACTTTTATAAAAATCCCACCAGACTCAAACCCAATGACAATTTCTTAACTAAGTCTTGTCAAGTAATCTGCACTACAATGAACAAACAGCAAACAAGAAATCACTTTCAAATCCATTACCTCTCTCAGAAAGCCAATTAGTCACATACAATAACTTCCTTTTTTTCTTAAACTGTTTGCCTGAAGTCCTGCTCATGAACTGAACAAGTGCTAAATCAACGATTTAAAGGATTTCTAGAGCCAAGGCAAGCATTGAGATGAACAGTAACACAGCTGATCTTAGAAACCAAAGATGTTCCTTTGAAAGCCTGAAAATTCATTTCTAGGAGCTACACTGCACTGAATGTGTGGAGATGAAAATGAAAGGTCTTGAATGTTCTGATTGCTTTAAAAACTTGCAACTGTATTTGTAATCTACTTTTAAAAAGTGCATTCAAGAAAAAAGGTGCAGATCTACGTTTCAAATAGATTGTATTTTGTGACACTTGAAGTCTAAGAGCACATCCAATGTAGAGATCATACCATGTGACTAAACAATTGATGTACAATTTGTAAGGATAGCAATTTAGCCTGTCAGTTAATAAGGAAAATATTACAAGCCGTATTTCAGTTTGGGAAATCTCACAGAATCCCTACATATTTTGCTTATTTATAAGCTCCACTTAGACTGCATACAGAAAAGCTCATTTGGACTAACCCTTCTGAGACGCCAATTATCCAATTTTCAGTAGTTTGACCATCTTAAGTTTCCCTATAGTATTCAGTAATTCCAGAATGATGTTCAGATTAAGCACCCACAAATGGCCATTACAAAACTCCACGATTATTTTCAGTTCTGTTTATAAGCATGGCCATTAAGGCACGTCCAATCTTTAATAAAATTTCTTGGACAATAACAAGAGTAGAATTTGCCCACTGTTTTCTCAATATGTTCTGAGGAAAACACTTATTTACAGAGCAAATGCTGTAAAAAAAGTCTGCTTAATGTAACAGAAATTAATATTTAAATAACCGTGTCAATCAGAAATCTGAACTTTCACCTGAAGATGTATTGAGATCATTAAGTCTGAACAAATGTGTGCCTTGAATAATCTGGTAATAATAGGGCATTCTGTACCGTTTCTGTAAAATCATGTTTTTTCTCTATCACATATAACTGTGCACTGGAATAGAGCTGCAGATCTAATTGAGGTGAAAGACTGCATAATACTATCATTTTGAAAACTAGTAACTGCTGGTTGCCTCATTTCTTTGGTCTTCTTTTACTTTAACCTTGAAAGCCTCTTGGAAACACAGCACAAAAGCTTTCAAAACTGCTCACAGCCATTTCTACATGGCTCAGTCTACAATGTCAGTTTACTCTGTCTCGTTACCTGACATCTCCACTCTATTCAGGGTTCATCAAACACAGCCACTCTTCTGATTAATGGCTAATTTATTATTTGCCTTGCAAATGTTTATCTGCTGGGAGATGAGGTAAATATACTTCAGCTCTGACAAGCACCATGACCACTCTCTCCCTGCCTGATGGAATGGTCAGTTGATGGTGTCCCAGAGGAGTCATGCCCTGCCTTAGGTTTCCCAGACAGCCCTCTGAAAGGCAAAGTATCTATTTTTAATGAGCACAGTGCAAAATCAATTAGCTGGTGGCTTAGAAAAAGAAATTAATAATCACATTTATTTGGCGTTTTATTGAGACTCATCAAAAATAACCTTCCATATTAATCACATACATTGGTATTTTTCTGCAGGCTGAAGAACCATTTCTGTAGAATAAAAATACAGATAAAAAATCCCTATATCACTACATCAGTTTTACACATCACCAACCTGAAAAATGCTATAGCATAGCCAAAAAAAAAAGCACTCAAGAAAAATAGAATTTCAGAAAGAAAAGAAAAATAGAAGATAAGTGACTGATGTAATTCTCTAATGCCATTCAGCTGGGAGACAGCCAACTTCATATGTCATATTATTACATCTGTACTGCAGCAGGCAATTCTTTGCAAAGTGCAATTTGCTGTGAAATTTTCCTTGTACCTGGAAACTAAAAGGTCTCGAATCATGACCTCTACTTGTGAAGATTCTTCTAAGTTCACCAATACAACCTTATCGTGGCAGGGTGAAACAATGGATATTCAAGAATCAAGAAAATAAAAGAAACTTGAACTTCTACAAACAGCGATCATTAGATAATGCTAAAGTACCGACAGTAGGCAAGAAAAAAAAAAAACAGGTAGCGAGCTAATTAATTCAAGTTTAATATAGACTTGTATCAGAAAGATGAAAACTACATCTCTCCATATGCATGAGAGAAGCTATGCTGGACTGATTATTTGCCCTCACAATGTTGCCACTATACCTGTGTGCTATGAGCAGAGGGCAGCTTTACTATAACAGTCCCACTGGCTCAATAGTCTGCATCACAAGCTGTCAGCGGCAGAAACAAACTCCTCTGTTAGGAATTGCTCCACTGAGGTCCAGAACATACAACAAAAAGAGTCGTACTTAGTGTCTCCTAACTCCTACTTGGCTTGCTGCCATCAGAGGCCTAGAATTCACTGGCTGAAACATGTCTGAAAAAATGAACAAAATTATTTTTGCTAAAGTTCGGACTCTCTTGTTTGAGAGCTCTAATTGTGTAAGGGCATCAGAAGCATATATAAAATCTCTAATTTTCACTACGCAGTGAAAACTGGAAAGAACATGCATGTATTTAAAACACGTCGGAAAAAAATTAAAACAGCAGATGTGGAAGAATAAAAAAGAGAAAGGAACTAATATACTAAAGCAAGTTAGTTATCACATGAAAAGACTGAAAAGTGAAAAAAGGAAAAAAAGGACCCAAATGGAAGAAAACAAACATATACCTGCAACTGTGTAAATGTATATTGTACAAAGTACAGACAATAACCAGCACTTAGAATTTCATTAGGTGTGGAAGCTCTCCAATGGGTTTCCTGCAACTGCACCACTTAGCCCAAAAAGAATTCAGTTTATCAACTCCTCATTGCAAAGGTGCTCTGTACTGCTTTCCCTCTGATAATATGTAGGTCTGAGAAGCAACGTTCACATTCCGTTACTGTATTCATGCATTTGTCTTTGGAAAGACACAATCTTGTTGAACTACTGACCACTATTACTTTTTTTTTCTTAATCCATTATAAGCAGGGCCAGAGATATAGGGCTGTGGTAAAGAACGTGATTGTTCCTACAACCACTGCCTCCATTACCTTTCCGTGTTTCAGGGCGACATGCAAAGAGCTTGAGTGTTCTGCCCTTTCCTGGGCTTGCTGCAGGATATCTTGAGAAACAGGCCAGAGAAAAGACTCAGCAGGATGTATATTTCAGGTAAAAGTTTGAAATAAATGTAAGTGCACTGCCAAAATAGTAGCTGAGGTTTGCAAGGAGTACATCTAAAACACTCCTTGAAAAGGTCCGCTCAGTCTAGAGCAGTGAAGAGCAGGGAAAAGCAGTGAAGAGGAGAATACAGTTGACTGGAGATAAGCTGGATGTGCTTTGCACTGTAAATCTACCACTTACATCTATGCCTAAGTCATTCCTTGGGTCTCTTTCCATACAGCCTCATTCCCAGCTTCAAGAAGCAAGATGAAGTGACAGCTGTTAGTGTAATGCACAACTAGACTCACCAGTCCTCCAGCATGCACCACTGAAATCAAAGAACTTTTACCTGTGATTTCATAGGAGCAGGACAAGGAGTCTTTTGCATAAAGATCTGTAGCTATTAGAAGATATTAATTCACCAGAAGTATTTATGTACATCTATGTAGTGTAAAATAAGGTGTTCAAGATCTGAAGCTTGGCTTAGTCTGTGTGTTCTGGACTGGCAGGTTAAATAGGTAACACAAACACAAAGTACACACAGTATGCTGTCTGATTAACTGTCAGGGTAGTACTCAGATGAAATCCCAACACAGGACCCTTGACAGAGCTAGGCATACACTTCAACAGACTTTTTAGCTTATAAATTTATTACTCTTTTGAATTTTGCAGCAAAGCTCTCTTATTTTCAAGGATAACTACATGAAAATACAGTCCCTTGAAGCTTATTTCCCAATTAGATTACCAGTGACTTGCAGCAACAGTCAATAACTTTCCCAGAGCTAATTTCTATGTGGGCTGAGGAATACACAGTACAGTATATGTCAGTGTCTGAGGCGGGACACTCCGGCCTTGTTATTCAGACATCATATATGTAACTAGTCCTGACAACTGCTGATTATATCTTCTTTAAAGCACTGCTGCCTTTTTTTTGTTTGCCAGTTATCCTCTGGTGTATATGCCAATGCAGACAATGTCCTATCACTGTAATTGTCACTCAGCTGTCTGTCAGTGATGAGAAGAAAAGGGTGACAGCCTTGACATCCCACCAATCATCCCTCTGGAAAATTGATATCGTCCTCCTCAGTAAACAACAGCTAAAGAATCGACCAGCCTTGCTGGTACGTCCCTGAACAATCAGCTTCCATTAAGGGCAGAAGCCACACATTTATCCCACCGTACTCCAATCAATAGTACGCTGACTTTTTCTACATTCAAGCGTGCTGCTGTTCAAGGTCTGCATTTAGCACAGGCTACCTTTCAGACACTTTCCAGACCTTTCAAACTTAAATGCAGGAAGCAGCTTTTGGGGGTCTTGGTAAAGTCCTATATTTTCATGTAAAATATCTTACTCCCATCAATTTGGCATATTTAATTCACAGGAGGTTTAGCAGATCTGTTTTCTTAATTAAATGTTATTTTCTTTAATAGCAAAATTAAATCATTACCTTTTTTTTTTTTTTTACTACTTGCCTTTTGTAGATTTGCATTTATAAATAGCCATGCTTCGGTGGAAACTTATGCATATTGTGTTAAAACTGGCCTTATTTAAAATGAACTACAATGTGCTTACATACTGAAATTGCTGTATGGCAATCAGAACAGTTTGTTAAATGCGAAGTCCACAACCATTTATACATCACCCAGTAACCTAAAACTGCAGGCAATGAGCCTGGTAAAAAAGTAAAATGATTGCAAGCTGGCACATACAATCTTTCAAGATAAGAAAACCAGTTATTCACAACTCATGGGACACAAATCTCCTGAAACAAAATTCCTCAACACAGGAGGAAGAAAGTAGTGGTCAGCAGGGTTATTTCACAACTTGCAAAAAACCCACAAATCTGCAACTCTAGTTTTAGATTAGTACTTCACTCTTTTGCCTGGCATGAGGTGGTAAGTCAGCAGCTGTTACTGTCATTCATAAACATCTCTTCCATACAGGTCATCAAGAAATCAACTGTGGCTATTACAGTCCCAAATCTCCTACACAGACCACAGGAGGTGTAACTATGCTGCCCACTGCCTTAACATTCACAAAGCCAAAAGCCTTGACTCTCACTTGTAAACTTGTGACTTTTCATCTGCACACACCCCAAGGATACTGTGCAGTGCTTTTCCTATCATCCCAAGTGCTCTTCTCTTTGCAGCCTTGTGCTGGCAGATTGTGACCATGGCCATAGTGGTTTTTTTGTGACTGGCACAGATGCCTGAATTACTCTCCATCTCTTGGCTTTCAGCCTGTAAGGTCAGGCAAAGGCACCTTCACTATTCCCTTCACATCTTTTAGCTTATAGCTTTAGCACACTGCAGAGACCATTTCAGAGATGAGTCCAATGTCTAGTGGGCAGGTTCCTATAACATATGCACAAACAAAGCTTAGCTCAACATTTAGCCACCAACCAACATGCACCTGATCATGCATGGTCTCACTTCCACCAGTACCACAAGCAGGAACACCCACTCAGAAGCTCAAAGGGGTGCCCACATACTCACTGTGAGAAAAGTGCTTGGGGAAACTGGCTGGCACGTGGCAGAGGACACTTGTCTAAGGACACACTTTACGTCTCCTCCCAGACAGTCCCTAGAAAGAGGTCTTTCCTTCTCCCTCTCTGTCCCTCTTCTTCTCCTCCTTAGTTTGGTTTAGTGGTATGACGTTTTTTTTGTTTAGTTTTGTTGTTGTTGGGTTTTGTCTGTTTGCTTTTGGTTTTTCCCTAAAATAACTCTGAAGTTGATGTATGCCATCAGCTACAGATCCCAATAATAAAGCTTTGTGCAGCTAAGTATGCCTGAACATCCTTTGTGCACCACCACCAACAACTACTGGCAGCAGATAAAATAACAACTGTTGGTAACCAGTGCAGGAATAAAATGTTCTAAAAGTACAAGGAGTAGAATTTGAATTCGCAAACTATCATCATGATCACAACATTATGTCTCCAGATAAAATGTTACACCAAAGCATTTATCTGATGAGAGACCTTCATTATTATTTGTAGCGCTAAAGCACTCCACCACAATCTGAACTTGGGAACATTAAATTCACATAGCTATCAGTAAACACAAAAGTCTGCTTATTCTGTCTACAACAGCTATTGGCCTTCTAAACAAGCATATTAGCACTAGTAGCTACATTCTTAAATTCAATTTTTTAAGGAAATCTAAAGGTTATTGTAGGTTTCTTTTGTTTAGGGGTCTAGGTACTACTAGTGTAACATGTAAACCATTAGGGAGTTCATTGTCCCCTTCACTTTGCTAAATGGACACAATCAATACCTTAATGGGAATGTTTGGAATCATCCATAGGCAGATCAAATTGGCACATTACAATACTTTTTCCAGCCTGTGCATTAAGTTCATTAACTTTTCTCATTTGAATTACAAATTTCATTTCTCTGATCAAGATGAAGACATGGCTCTCATTTACAAGCTCAGTTTTTTGCTGTGTTAATGTTTTACAGGGAACGATAAAGTTAATGCAGCGGAGAGACATCATGTCACCCCTATTGGTAGACAATTATAGATAAGGTTCCAAATTCCAATAATCCTGATGGGAGGCTCACAGGAACTTCCAGAGAGGAATGACAAAAATATTAAGCAGAGAGGCCAAAAGGCTAATCAACCCTCTTAGAAACATATTCACGCTTGTCACAACAAGAGCACACTCTACAAAACCAAAATGTGTTATTTAATTTAATTTCATTTAATGAGCAAACACAGCCCCATTCTTCTTTGCATTGATCATTACATTGCTAATTAAAACCTCTTAGAATGGTTTAGTGTTTAAACAAAACACTTGTGTAATTTTATACTGTACTAAAAAAAGTTAATAAGGCTTTGGAAGATAATTCTATCTTACCAAAACTTCCTTCTAATTTCATCAGTTCATATAAAATATAGGGTTATGCACTAAGGCACAGAACATCTCTTCCAAAAACAGTTTAAATCAGTCTTTCAAGAATGCATTAATATACTTCATTTAAGAACCAAAATATCCAAACCTGGGTGCTTTTCACCTTGAATTCACTTATTCAAGAAATAAGCCAGTGCAAACTCCATGCACAGAATCATTTATGACTTCAGGAGTTATTAAAAAAGAATAGATACTAAAATCTTACTCAGAGTCCATCCATGAAATAGAAATAATGACAGAAGTGATATCCAGGCACTTCACTTGAAGGTAACTCTTACATTTTCGGTTTTCCTTCAGAAGCAGCAAATACAAAATGCTGTTAATTCCAACACTCATTTCTCATTTCAGTAAGTATATACATTCCTCTTCAAGGCCATGCCATAATAAGATGACATTCAATTATGTTAAACTAATGGTGGCTGCAACAGTGTCTCCCCAAATACCTCAGTAATTCTCAAACTCTTTCAATACTGCTACTGAGACTACAATTCTACAATTGCTAATAGCAGATCCATGCTCCTGGTCACACTATGCTTGTGCTCCAAATCAGCACAGATGCACAGGCCAATTGCTTGTAACTCCACTATAACACAATATGAAGTCTACGATGGCCGTGCGCACTCATGCTAATTGTAGGAAGACTGACAATATGGCATAATGCCTGCTGCTGTCACGTTCATCTATTAAAAATGTTTGGATAAATCTGAATTAGCAGCATAAATTTATAACTAATCTGCACTGTCATGTGGCATGAGAGTTTTTTAACCAGTAAGACAGACCTTCTTACAATGTAACTCATAGCTCTCTCTTCCTGGTGCCTCATATATCCGAAGGACACACATAAAACCCTGTCCCAAACATCGGTAGAAATTCTGATAGTCTTCTCCTTAGGTTAAGCATTGTGATTATCAGGCAGCCTGTGTTGAGGGGTGATAGGAAATGAGTCCTTTTCACATAACGTCCACATGTATAAAAGGTCGTTTACAACCTAGTCCAGCCTGAGTAACTACCAAATACTCTGTATAGCAGTATCAAGGAAGGTTAATTTGTTCAGAAAAATCACACTTGACTGCTCTCTCACATTCTCTTTCATAATCAAGGGTACTAATTTTGAATTTAATTTTAATTTCAAAGTAGCTAGACTGGCCCCATTTAAATTCAAACCAAGAAGTATTTAAGATCATCTCCTATTGTGACTAATAAACTTTGGCTCCCTTAACACAGGTGCATGGAGGCGTAGGGGGAGAGACAGAGTGGGAGACAAATGTCAGTGGAAATTGATGTTCATGGGACAGCATATTATTCAAAACAAGAATTTCAGTAGGAATAAATGACCTTTGTTAATTGATTATAGATTTTTTTTAAAAATATACAGCATTATACCGCAATGTAAGTCATTCTGCTGTTACACTTTCTGTCTATTTTAAGTTGGTGGATTAATAAGTGATGAAAATCCTGTCTGAGACCTCAGCTGGTTTTATTATATTTTCTGACTAGTGGGAATGGTCAATTCTCATTCATATAATATTCATGGGTATTTGATTTTTAATGGGGAGTTACTTTTGCAGGCTTCTGTGCTGGTTCTTCATTCCCAGAGAGTCAGTCTGAAGACAGAGAAAAAGTCTGGATACCTTTAAAAGAACTAAGAGGAAGCTAACATGTATAACACAAATAGAGGCAATGAGGAGGCCAAGGAGTAAAAGGATATATTCACTGTAAGTTTGAGTAGTTACCTATGTATAACATTATCTAGCGTTCTCGTACCCATATATAGCTATGCATGTGCATTTAAGGAGGACTGCCTAGGTGAGTTGCTTTCTATTCAAATAGAAGAATACAAAACACCAAAGTTAGAACTAGCAAGACGCAGAAGTACTGTTTCCACTCTGCTGTTGTAAATCCTCTTCTTCTTTCCATTAAAGATACACTAAAAATTATCACCTTCACTAAACGAAGTCTAAATTAATACAATTCTTAATGTAAATATTTACAGGTACACCATTTATGAAGTATTTGTTTGACCAAAAGAAATCATTGAAAACCTTCACAATAAAGAACTTATGTCAAATATTTTTTTCAACAGGATTTAGAAGATTTAAGCGTCAAGAAAAGCAAAACAAAACATCACTATAGGAATGAACCAAGGATGTTGTTTCTTCCGTCTAGAAACCATTTAAAAAGAAAAATTTAAAATCTACAACAAAAACAGCATAAGCAAAACACTGTATGAAGATGCATCCAAGTTTAATTTCAGAAATAAGGGAATATTGCCTTATTCTCAAGGTATTGTATTTCTTCTCTTAAAGACAAACACCACACACAAGAAGCAATACTCCTTTTGAAATACTTCTGATTTTTTTAATATCTGCATAGGCTTTTTACACTATTGCTCCTAGCTCTCCATGAAAAAGCCAAAGCCTTCAGTAAAAAATTTTTTTAGTAATTATCAGTTGTTAGAAACTTTACAAAGAAAAATAATCATGGTAGTGTGTAACCTACTCAACAAGTGGTTCCAACAAAGCAAAGTACATAATCTTTGTCTCACTGCCCAGTATACCCAGGTGTACAGTAGCAGTTTACCCAAGTTACACAGCAAAACATATTAGGCATGTTTTCTAGCCTATTTGTATGTTTAAAGCAGAGTTCAGGTCCAAAACCAGACAAGAACCCAGGTGTCTTCTTGCACTGATCCTCCTCTGGAGAAAAGAGGAAAATACCAACTCTTAAAACATCCCCAAATCATACGATATTCGTGATGTGTCAGTCGAGATGGAGGGGGCATGTAAGACTGCATTCATAAACTTAGCATTTTGGTAAACTAACTCTAGTAGCACTCCCTGTAAATTGTGTGTCTGTCTGTATTTAAGTTGGTTTACATCGCTCCATTAGAAAATGAAACATTGTAAAATTATGCTAGGTTTGGACTATCATGCAATAAACACCTCTGCGATACAGATACAAAAAATCCAATTCCAAATAGATTATTACTATTACAATCATCATGTTCTGTGTATTTTTTTTCCCTCTAATCCCAAATAAACAGCTTGAATTGTCTAGGACCTCCATGCCCCAGACAGTCATGCTTCACTAGCTTTCTGAAGCCCACTTCTTTCAAAGACCACATGCTACAATGCTACCTGAAGCAGATTTGTAATTAGGAGGCACCCCAAGCCCAGAGTATCCTTCCTTTTACTTGTGTAATCTGCTAAGTATTCAATCACACAAGATGCTTTAAGACTATTTTATATGGTCATAATTTTTAAATAAATTGAGAAATCCATACATTACATCACCTTCTGAAAGAAGGAAGTATGCAATACTGTAGTAATTTCAGCCCAGAGAAGAGCTGTATCTTGTACTTTTTGGTTTGCCGTGGCTAACATGTTACTGCTGTGCAATTACATGATAAATATCTGCAAGGACCATTCATTTCACATTTCTGAAAATGTATTCTTCTTTATAGACTCATTTCTTACAACTTCTGCCCTTGATGCCCCTTGAATGGGAATACTGGAAGATAAAGGCAATGATAAAGATGCCTAATGAGATCAGCAATGTAAAAGTAAACCCTCTTTAAGTACACTGGAATTTGGTTTCTCATGCTCACAGACACATCCATTAATTCTGCTCATGAACTAATAAATCATTATCTTAAATGTAACGACATTTTCTAGCCTAATACTCATATTAGAAGGACACTCCAAAGCAGAACACTGCCAAGGATTATGATCAAAACATGACCAAAAAATAAGAGAAAACTACCAGAGCAAGTTTTTCATGAAGGCAGGTACTACCACCACACTGAAAAGAGCATCAGTGTCTCCCTGTGTTTCTCGAACTGACGTGTAAATGAGCTCTTAGGAGGAAAAGAATGGAAAAAGTCCTGACCACGTTTAATCAGACACACAAAAAATTACTTACCCTGCTGTGACAATACATGAGCAATGTATACTCTGGGGGGGTGGGGGGTGATGGGGGGTATCTACATGTGTTAGTACAGACAAACGTAACGTATGTATGTAAATTATGATTACACACATGTATGCGTGTATAATTGTTTTAAAAACTAATTAATAACGGTCTTATGTTAGTTATATTATGCTAATTTACACAGCTCTAGAGAGAGAAAGAGTCCTGCTGGACACTATCATTTTTGTCACAGGAGAGTTCAACCACTGTGCTCTCTGGACTATCCTGAGTGGATTTTTTTGGTGCTTCCCCTGTGATTTGGCTGAAGAAGTATGAGGACAGTGTGAAAAAAATGTGTCATCCAACTGATCTTAAAGGCTGGTGGGCTGAAAGATTGGAATATGAAGCAACAAAATAGATTATCGTTAAAATATCTACTGCAAACTATGAAAATTATGTCAATTAAATTTCTATTAAACTGTATTAGTAGTGCTAGCTGCTGTGGATAAAGAGGGATTCAAAAGAAAATAAATTCTTTTTTTGCCTATCCTTCTAGCAGCCCCTGAAGAACACATTTCACATGGAAGAACTTGCTAAAATCTCATGAACTCACAGTATGAAACAAGATTTTAATGGAAAATTAAATTTCACTCAAAGTAGTGAGCTACAGGTTGGTATTTTCTCTTATTCATACACTCACACACAAAGTTGTGGTGTACAATTTGCCTGTAAACTACAATATTACCCTACTCTCTTCAGTCATGCAGGTTCTAGAGGAACCTAAGACTGACTGTATAGTCTCTGAGTGTTAGGCTATTAATTGAGGCACCCAGAGTCAGACTGCATGAAACCTTCACAATATTTCCCATTAGAAAATCTTCCAAACTCGTGTAACAGTGGTTAACATCTACTTTTTGAAAGAGAAGTCTATGATGTGTCAGGCTTTTTACTTGGCTTTCCTTATGTCTGTCTTTCCCCTCTCTCCCCTCTTCTAATCATTTCACATCAAATTCTAATCTGTCAAAGACACACAGTACTAAAAAGTAAATCTTCTTAGATATTTTGAAACTTAAAGCCACAAACCACTCTCCCAAGATGGCATCTAAAGCACATCTGTCCTGGGTTTGAGCTAAAACCCA
>NW_009711022.1:20359-20603 GCF_000703405.1 Apaloderma vittatum | reverse complement strand
CCTGGAGAAGAGGAGACTCAGGGGAGACCTGTTCACTCTCTACAAGGTGGAGTTCGGGCTCTTCTCCTGGGCAACCAGTGACAGGACGAGAGGTCATGGTCTGAAACTGCACTAGGGGAGGTTTAGGTTGGATCTCAGGAAGTAATTCCTCATGGAGAGGGTGATCAGGCATTGGAATGCACTGCCCAGGGAAGCGGTGGAGTCACCGTCCCTAGAGGTGTTTAAGGAGAGGCTGGATGTGGGA
>NW_009711022.1:14381-20325 GCF_000703405.1 Apaloderma vittatum | reverse complement strand
TCGGGACATAGGCTGGACCTGATGATCTCAGAGGTCTTTTCTAGCCTCAATAACTCTGTGATTCTGTGATTCTGTAATGTCAGGTCCATCACTAAACCGTGCTTCTAAGCACCACATGTACACCTCTTTTAAATACTTCCAGGGATGGTGACTCAATCACTTCCCTGGACAGCCTGTTCAAATGCTTAACAAGCTTTTCAGGGAAGAAATATTTTCTAAAATCCAAAGTAAACCTCCCCTGGCACAACTTGAGGCCATTTCCTTTTGTCCTGTCACTAGTTACTTGTGAGAAGAGACCAAACCACACCTCACTGCAATCTTCTTTCAGGTACTTGAAGACAGCAATAAGGTCTCCCCTCAGCCTCTTTCTCTCCAGGCTAAACAACATCAGATCTCTCAGCTACTCATCTTAACACTTGTTCTCCAGACTCTTCACCAGCTTCGTTGCCATTCTTTGGACATGCTCCAGCACCTCAATGCCTTTCTCATAGTGAGGGGCCAAAAACTGAACACAGGATTCGATGGTGTGGCCTCACCAGTTCCAAGTACGGGGGACAATCACTTCCCTACTCCTGATGGCCACACTGTCTCCAATACAAGACAAGATGCTTTTGGCCTTCTTGGCCAACTGGGCACATTGCTGGCTCATGTCCAGTTGTCTGTCATTCAACACTCCCAGGTCCTTCCAGGCACTCATCCTCAAGCACATAGCGTTGCATGGGGTTGTTGTGACCCAGGTGCAGGACCTAGCACTTGACTTTGTTGAAACTCATACAACTGGCCTTGGCCCATTGATCAAGTCTGTCCAGATGCCTCTGTAGAATCTCCCTATGCTCAATTAGACCAACACTCCCACCCAGCTTTGTGTCTTCTACAAACATACGGACAGAGCACTCGATTCCCTTATCCAGATCATTGATAAAGATGTTAAACAGGACTGGCCCCAGTACTGAGTCCATCACTAACAACTGGCCACCCCATCCAGCCAATTTTTTACCCAGCAAAAGGTAAGCCCATCCAAGCCATGAGCAGCCAGTTTCTCCAGGAAAATGCTGTGGGAAACAGTGTCAAAGGCTTTACTAATGTCCAGATAGACAACAACCACAGCCTCTCCCTCATCCACTAAGGAGGTCACCTTGTCATGGGAGAAGATCAGGTTAGTCAAGCAGGGCCTTCTCTTCCTAACTCCATGCTAATTGGGCCTAATTACCTGGTTAGCCTACACATACCGCATGATGGCACTCAAGATTATCTGCTCCATAAAATTCCCAGCACTGAGGTCAGGAAGACCTGTAGCTCTCTGGATTCTCCTTCTGGCCCTTCTTGTAGATGAGCAGCAGAATTGCTAACCTCCAGTCTGCCGGGACCTCCCTGGTTAGCCAGGACTGCTCACAGATGAAAGTGGCTTGGTGAGCACTTTCACCAGTTCCTTCAGTACTCTTGAGTGGATCCCATCCAGCCCCATAGACTTCTGTGTGTCTAAGTGGAGCTGCATGTTGCTGACCATTTCCCTTTGGATTACAGAGGGTTCATTCTGTTCCCCATCTCTGTCTTCCGGTTCAGAGAACTGGGTTCGCAGAGAACAACTGGTCTTGCCATTAAAGACTGAGGCAAGGAGGGCAGTAAGTACCTCAGCCTTTTCCTCATACTTTTTCCCTCTGCATCCAATAAAGCATAGAGATTCTCCTTAGCTCTCCTTTTTTTGCCAATGTATTTATAGAAACATTCTCTATTGTCTTTTACAGCAGTGGTCAGGTCAAGTTTTAGCTGGACTTTGTCCCTTCTAATTTCTTCCCTGCGTAACCTCATGATAACCTTGTAGATCTCTTTGATTTGCCTGCCTCTTCTTTCCAAAGGTCATAAACTCTTTTGTTTTTCCCTGAGCTCCAGCCAAATCTCTCTGTTCAGCCAGGCCATTCTTCTCTGTTGGCACGTCTTTTGGCACGTCGGGATGTCCTTGCTCCTGCACCTTTAATATATCCTTCCTGAAGAATGTCCAGTCTTCCTGGACTGCTTTGTCCTTCAGGACTGTCTCCTGAGGGACTTTGTCAACCAGGCTTCAAATAGTCCAAAGTCTGCTCTCTCAAAGTCTAGGGTAGCAGTTCTGCTGATTCTGTTCCTTACTTCTCTGAGAATCAAACACTACCATTTTGTGATCATTCTGCCCAAGGTGGCCTCCAACCATCACATCACGCACAAGTCCTTCTCTGTTCACAAACAACAGGTCCAGCGAGGCACCTTCCCTATCTGGCTCCCTCACCAGCTGTGTCAGGAAGTTATTTTCCACGCACTCAATGAATGTTTCCTGTCTGCTGTACTGTTTTTCCAGCAAACTTCTGGTAAGTTGAAGTCCCTCATGAGAACCAGGGCTAGTGATTGTGAGACTTCTACCAGCTGCTTATAGAATATTTCATCTGCCTCTTCATCTTGTATGGGTGACCTATAACAGACTCCCACCATGTTACCTGCCTCGTTGGCCTTCCCCATAAGCACTCAACTCTATCAACCCCATTATTAAGTCCTAGACAATCAAAATGCTGCCCAACATACCACAATGCCAGTTATAAAGAATAGGTCATATAATTTCAGGGAAAATTTGAACAACATGCAAACACAGTTTGGATTTGTGAAATAAGACTAATCATAGAATCATAGAATGTCAGGGGTTGGAAGCGACCTCAAAAGATCATCTAGTCCAAACCCCCTGCCAGAGCAGGATCACCTACAGTAGGTCACACAGGAACGTGTCCAGATGGGTTTTGAATGTCTCCAGAGAAGGAGAATCCACAACCTCCCTGGGTAGCCTGTGCCAGTGGTCTGTCACCCTCACAGTGAAAAAGATTTTCTAATATTTTTGTGGAACCTCCTATGTTCCATCTTGTATCCATTGCTCCTTGTCCTGTCACTGCACATCACTGAAAAGTTTTATTTTTTCCAGCAATTACACAGAAGTTGATGAGGTAAGAATGGTCCTTATATTATAAGGTTTAGGAAGGCAAACAGAATCCTTCCATAGCAAGAATGTTGCAGATTAAGATGCACAAACTGCAAAAAACTTATGCCAATGTATGCCATCATTGTATTTTCTCCATTTTTTATTTAACTTGATTCTTAGTGTATTTCCATAGGTTAAGACTCACTAACTTTTCGTACTGGGATAGTGTTTTTTACATATCTGTAGTTTGATTCAGATGTATTTATCCGTCTTGTAGTCAGATGTTCTTTTAAAAAACAGAAACTTACTTTTCATCTACAGATCAGATGGACTTTTACAGGAACTCTAGGGACACTACACAGCTAACTGGCAACTGAAGCGATAAAGCTAAGTTCATCCTGATGGATATCAGTACCCCTTCTCTCATTTCATTCTTCTCTAGACCACTTTAGTCTATTTGAATAAAAAATATTTGCAATCAACAACCAAGACAATTTCACAGGCTTATTATAAGTCACTTTAGGAATTAGTGTCTTTCTGCAGGTTCCCATGCCAGTGGCAATCAGTGTTACTCCTGAAAGCTCTCAACTCTTTCACTCAAGCCTAATGTGTCTTCTTAATCCCTTTAATTCTTACATTTTGACCTAATTTTACTGCTCATTGTCATGCTCATTTTCCTGCTAGCTGGGCATTATTCCTCATCGTAAGAATATAAAACATAAATTATGGGTTATTTTTAAGTAAAAAGCCTCTAAATACTTACAGGGCTATCCTGAGCATAATGCTCCTTGTCTCTCACCTTACCAGGTCAAATGAAATCAACAGCATTACTAAGCTCAGTAAAGCAAGCAGGATTCACCTCCGAGAATCTTAAGCCAGTCAGTTTGATTGCAAATACATGGTGTTTTAAAAGTGTGGTTGTTCAACAAGTGATCTCGGCTTAAGTCTAGAAAAATATCTCTCCCCAGGTGACGCTGCGAAGATATTTTTCCTTCCATCCAACAGTCAGGGTGCTCATCCTACATCAAAGACAAGTCTGTTGGCCCTGACACAAAGAGAACTGGAACCAAAATCTCTCTGCTCTAAACCCAAATCTAAACCACCAAAGGGTTATTCTGGAATGAACTGCTCCTAACTGACTGTTAAAAGACTTTATTCTGTGGAGCCCAGCACATATTAGCAGAAAAGGAGAAATACAGGGGAAAAAAAGAGAGGAGGAACACAAAAAAATGAGACAGAAATTGTTGGCCCCATGGTACAAGCTCTTAGTTGGAAAGTAAAAAATCAGAGTCCAGGCTATGTTCCAAAGAGTAATTAAGAACTCATATGAGTTCTTAACTATAGGCAGCAAACAGAAAACTAATACAGAACTGTCTAGAATATAGGCGAGGGCACGTTATGGGGAGTATAGGTTCAAAGCCTCGGAAATGAAGGAAAGAATTGCATCCGAGGCTTCCACATTTGGACAAAGTGCCCGAAATCCTGTATGAAAGGCAATTAAAATCACAACTGGCTCTACTTTCCTAATCCAAACCAGTGCCTAAACACACTTCTTCAATTACCCTGTTTTGATTTTGTTAAAAAAATGACCAATAATACAAGATGGGGAGCAGAGGAAAGCTTCGCATTTGAATAAAATCAACATTAGAACCCAAATAATAGTGATAGTGATAGTAATAGTAATAAATAATTAGAACAACTCCTTTGTCAAATCAAACAACTAATTTTTTCCTCTCCAGAAAGACATTTTGTTTTAGCTGGACAGAGCAGACCTTCTTTTCTATGCATATACTTGGAAGATAACATGATTTTCAAGTTAGAAACAGAAAATTCAATCATTTCCAGCAGTCAGTCTAAAATGTCAGCATGAAGAAACCAATATAATTGGTACAGAAGACAATGAAAATCCACTGAGATTAGTAAGGCTTGTACTAGACTTTCTATATGACCCATATAATTATCTCCTACTTCAGTACACTTATATTACACAGATATTAATTTTACTGTGACCTTGCGCATTCAAAAGAATGCCCCCATGAATTATTTTTTTATTTACAGGAAGGTTTATTTTGAGGGTTGGTTTGGTTTCGTCTTGTTGATTTTTTGGGGGGGGTGTCAAACTACTATTTAAATCCCCTGGTGACACTTACGGTAAGAAATGTGACACGTGGAAAATTTTTTCAGCACCAGCCTAGAGCATATCAAAACAGCAACAAGAAGCCTGGCGACAGACCAGAATCCAACACAGTACTTGGCAAATGATGGCAAACCTACTGTCAACATGTGATGCCCTCATCTTTAAGCCAAAGTTAAATGTAGTTGATGTTTCCTGTCAGGACTAGTGTGCCCAAATGCCATTTGTGAGGTCAAACAAGGATGCTGCAAATAATTCCCAAAGATATTTTATGAGTCTGCTTCTTTAACAACTGTCAGATATTGAGTCCAAAATGTTTATTCGTACACTATTATTACAGGAAAAAAATCAGTGTGATGACTTTGAAAAGCAGCACTGGCAATTGTTTTAGCTTAATAATTATACCTGGGAGTGTAATATTATTCTCTTGTAAACAATTAAAGCATACACGAATGGTAAAATTCCTAAAAATATATTTTTTATTTATTAAAATGTAGGATGACAAATGATATATTTCACGAATTTAATGGAAGTTTTCATTAAGCAGTAGAAAAGTGCTTGAACATATTTAGAAAAATTCTATGAAATCTTCCCAGAAATAAGGTTTAAAGGCTAACTTCAGGAAATTTTTTTCTTTCTGAAAGATTCTTGTTTCAATGAGGATTTAACTAAATGTTAGTATAGGAAAATGCAGTGCTGTGATGAGGCATTTAGGGGTCTGTAATGAAAAGTTTAAATAAGATTTAGCTAATGCTGTACATCACCAGCTTCAGTGAGCCTTGGGTTTGCAATGCTTTGGCTTTACATCAGAAAAGCTACCTAAAGAGTCTGAAATTTAAACAAAATAAAATAAAATTTAAAAATCATTTCTTTCT
>NW_009711022.1:354-14361 GCF_000703405.1 Apaloderma vittatum | reverse complement strand
TTTCCCTAGCGCTCCTCACATTTCTAAAACAGCCATGAGAATCCATCATTACTTCTCCTTTGAAACCATTCTACCCTTGAGGCACTGTACTGCAAGATACCATTCAGCAGACCTAAAGAAGCACTGAGCAGAAAAGAGAGTTAGCTAAGGGAAGGACAGATTATCACTCAAATTAAGGCTGAAGAGGAAATTGCACAACCTTTTTTTTTCAGAATGGTCCAGGCCCTAAAGGTCCAAATCAGGGTTATCTCATTTTTTTCCACAAAACAGGAAAATACAATGGAACTGACTTTAATTCAGGGGGGACCTTATCACTCTCTACAACTACCTGAAGGAAGGTTGTAGTCAGGTGGGGGTCGGGCTCTTCTCATGGGCAAATAGTGACAGGACGAGAGGGCATAGTCTGAAACTGCACTAGGGGAGGTTTAGATTAGATCTCAGAAAACACTTCCTCATGGAGAGGGTGCTCAGGCACTGGGATGCACTGCCCAGGGAAGTGGCAGAGTCACTGTCCCTGGAGGTGTTTAAGGAGAGGCTGGATGTGGCACTTAGTGCCATCGTCTGGCCAATGTGGTGGTGTTGGATCATAGGCTGGACTTAATGATCTCAGAGGTCTTTTCTAGCTTCAACAACTCTGTGACTCTGTAATGCAAAACATTGTTGTTATGGCATCAGCCATATGGCATCAGCAAACAAAAACTATGGTGGCACATAACACTGGTCTCTTCCATAGGTGCTGCGGTCCTGGTTGACAGTTTCCCAAGGTCAAGAAAAAAGTCGTATTTTAAAAATATTTGGGGACAGATCACTACTTAGAAGAGATGAAGATTCCTTCTCTGACTTGACATGGTCTTAACCTGAACATTTCAGAGTTATCTACAACACCTAAATAGAATAAAGAATTTTTTCTCATGTGAAGCAGAAATGAAGACTACAATTGTTCTTTAACAGAGAAGCTGTGCTCTTTAGCAGGCATTCAGCTCGCTGCTGCAGCACTGCTAATCCAGTTCCAATACCCATTTTGCTGTGAAAGAGAACATATTTGACTCTGGTACTGACTCTGGAGGTATAGAGTATGTTCTGGGGTTTGAATTTAGTGCCAGCTTTGAGGTATGTTTTTTATCTCCAAAAATTTACCTTAAACCAGTTCAACCTTTTTTTGAAAAGCACTTTTCTTGAGGAAATACCTTCTGCACATTGGATAAGTGGGCATTTGGATCCATATTCTTATTCAATGATTGTGATTTACTGCTGTGACATTTAAAAAACTCAGACAAGTACCGCATAAAGTGAAGCTAAATGGTGGTCTTCAGTTTTAACTGTGCATTTTCAGCGCTAGTTTCTCATGTCAGGAGTAAAACTGCCTCATACAACTTACAAGAGACGTAGCATGAAATTGTAGCATGCAGTTTTCTGAAACAGGCACAAGAGCTTAACATACTGGAGCTAATTTCTGTGTCAACTTTCATTCCATACAGATTATCATCATTTTGCATAGCTGAAGCACCAGCTCTATGTGTATATTTGGCAATGCCATACATATGCAGGTTCCTCAAGCTTTTAATAATATGAAGTCGCTGCAGACAATGCAGTTTCTCATTGTTTAGCAGATTTAAATTACTCTGTGAGTCTGTTCTTCAGTAATTAAAAGGCTCAAGCATTTTCAGCTGGATCTTTTTCTTCAGCCTAATGAGTCTCTCAATTGTGTGCAAATTTACATACCTCAGATACACCCAGGAGTTCACTAGCAGTTTATATTGATATTTTTTTTACCTCCTCACAGGAGAAAACTATTTTCCCTCACTTCTTGTAGTGTTGGTTCCTTTACTAATCATTGAATTATGAATGTAAAAACACAAACCTCAGGATTCACCACTGTCGCATGCTTGTACTTGCTAAGAGGTTTTTCTGCACCTTGTTAATGGAACGTGGAGACCACTTCCAAGGAAAGAGATTCAACTGAGTCTACTTTGCAATCTTTGTGAAAAACAAAATCCCACACTTCATGCAAGGTTTTTGCTAAAATGGACTCATAGCACTTTTTCAGTATCAACATTTCTCCGTGTAATCATTTTAAGATCAAAATTTAAAACAAAACAGAAAGCAAATTGTTAATATGAACTATGGTAGTTTCTTTCAATATGTCATATAACTAACTCAGTAGCATTCAAGAGACTATAGTGTCTTCTAAGTAGGATAGAAATGCGAGGGGCTTGCCCACTTTATAGCAGATAATCATGAGGCTAAATCCCTAAACATGAAGAATAAAAACCTCTTCTACCTTTAAAAAATATTAGTGCTGATAAAAGGCTGAATTGTCCTCAATTTATTTTACTTTTTAATTATTCTTATGAAACTTGCCATTTAAAGCCAGAAAAGCACTACAACCATACATACGTAGGTAATTGATGCTGACAATAAGACTCCTTCAGAGCTTTAAACCTCAACCACTTCTTTCCGGTGAAACCTCTAATTTTGATTTGAATACAGCAGGCCTATGCTCTCACTTGAGAATTACAGTCCTAAGGGCTTTCTTTCCTCTTATTCCTAAATGGCCTTCCTTCCTCTTCATATTGAGTCCATTTCTGTTCTCTTTAGCTATAATCAGAAAGTTATCATGAGATAGTCATAATCCCTGAGCTATTCTCCCTTGGCTAGTAAGTTAAACGAGTTTGCCCTGGTACCACATTTCATACTTTCAGATCCTAGGTCATGATTTGGTACACAGCCTGGCACTTATCTTACTCCCACTGCGAGGAACTGAGTAGGCAAGGGGCCAAGAGGCTGGCCAAGAGTGCTCTCTTGTCTCTTTTCCCCTCACTTAGCCACCTAGTCTGCTGTTGCTCTGACTTGCTTACCATAAATGCTAATCGCATGTAAGAGAATAAATAAAATTCCAGGTTCACCACAAAATTCACACCAGAGCAGTTTGATGACTCCTTGCACTTGACTTCCAGGCAACTGTCTGAGGTAACAGATTTGGGGCCCCAATCAGAGCACAGTCCTTTAAGAGGCCAACAAAAGAGCTTCTGCATTTGTTCACAAAAGTCATGGCATTATCAAGGTGGCAGATCAACCATCAAAAGATGGAGCTAGAGAAAGTTATGCTCTTCTTCTGTTCACAATTCACAGACCATGAACAAATATTCCAAGACACATGGAAAAGTATTTCACAGAGGTACAGGGCAAAACCACTGTCTAATTCATACTATTTGAAGACAGCAGGGATTGGTGGTGCAGCTCCCCCTTGCTGGGGCATAAAAGGACTGGAATAGGTTTGCAAGATGTGCTTTATTTATTTTTACTTATTCAGAATAACATCAGCTGAATAATGTAAACATTCATTCATTGAATCACATTTTGAAATCTCTCTTGATTTCAACTGGATTACTTACGGACTACGGCACAATTCAGGTTAAGTAAAGTCCCGCTTATTTCATTTACAGCAAAAAAAGCTTGTTACTGCTTCAAAATCCCTGATATAGGAGACAGATATATGAAGCGTGCCTTTCTGCTGTGGATGTTGATAGTCTGTGCTGTATCCTTCACTTAGACCTTGTGTGTAGCCTCTTAGAATGATCTGGCCTAAAATCAAAGCCACTAAAAAAATAGTGTTGATACCACTGAAATCCTGCCAAAATACATCTGAGCTGCAAAACACTGGTTTTGATGTCTTTCTAGAGAGAGTGAAAATATAGCTAGATTAAATTGCTGGATATTTCATCCCTGTTACAGATTCTAAAGACATCGCTAATAAATCTGAATTATTTCAGAGAGATAAATATTAATGTTTTGATCACAACTCCATCCCTTTTAAATGTAGTTTTGCCATCTTCAGTCAAGCAGAAAATCAGAAAAGCTCTAAAATGCAACACAGCTAATTTTTCACTATGTCAACAAACATCCCGAGGAAAGCAAAGACCATCTTACCATCCAGCTAAGCAGTCTGCAAGATGATAACATCGCTAGTTCCAAAGCCTCTTAAAAACCAGCAAGTACCTTGTTACCATAATGATTCTTTGTATTATGAAAAGTAGCATGCTGATGCAACAGACAGGCTGTTACAACTCTGCCAAGTAAAAGCAGATGTGGAAGGTAAGCCTTCCACTGAAAGAAGAATTCTTGGTATAGAGACAGAATATATTAAGTGCAATTTGCTTTCACTACACATTTATATTCAAGTAGTGTGGAGAGAAGTCTCACAAATGTTGAGTTCTCAAGGAGCAAATAGTTTTAAGAACTGATGTTAATCAGTTTTCTGAAAGCAAACCTTCTTCAGCTTTAATTATTCCCATCCCATGAAACCTTGAAACACCTCAAGACTGAGTATCTGTTCACCTACTAGTAGAACAACTTGAAAGTCATGAACAACGTCACCATGTGGTGACACCTGTCATAAGAAAATGATGTTAATACTAGGAAAACATAGCAGCCCATGTTCCATTACCTTTACTTAGCTTTAAAATTCTCTAACCTCTATCTCAGTTAGAAGAAAACATTTAAGGAAAATAAGTCAAGCATTACAAACTCTTATCTCACTATTTGTTCTCTGATGTGGCAAAGATTTGCAAAGGTATTTTCTTCAAAAGTCTCTAGAGGTACTGTCTCTTTCAAGCTTGTCCAGTACAATGAACAGAACATGCTTTAATATCCCACTCCCAGCAGTAGTAGATGGTGACAAAACTGTTCAATCTGTGACACACAGGACGAATCCCTGTTCACTGATCTTAATACCACTAATTGGCCATGTCTCCTCTAAAGCAGTAACACAAGCCGCCTACACACGAGCTGAAAATAGGCTCACTTGAAGCCTTTTTTTAAAATCAGCTAATAAAATCCATTGCAAATTCCTCATAGAGCTATATATCACATATTAAAAAAGGTATTCAAGTAACATAATCTAGCCACCTGTTACCATACACAGCAATATCTGCACCTAGGAATATCCATATTAAGTACAGACTTGGGATGAAACAAAAAAAGCCCTAGTCATGTGTTTCATTTACCTCTTAAGTAAAACAAAACCTATTTTTTTCTCAAGCCAGTATAGGACAATATTCTCAATCTAGTTTTATTCTTTCCTTCTGCATTCTCCACAATCCTACAGAATAATATAAGTCAAGAGAATTCACATCAATCACCTGAAAAAGATCTTTGACAAGCGATTGAGTATTCTGTTATGCTAAGTAGGTAGAATCAGAACTTGAACTCTGCAACGTGTACATCAGAAACAACGTGTCCATATGAGCAGCTGGAACCTTTAAAGAAGTAGGCAATCATAACTGCAAATCAAAATTTAGAAAGTTTCTCAAGATAAAAAGCTTATGATAATTCATCTGTAAAGAGTCTGGACAGGAAATACAAATGTAAAACTACATAAAGCTCATATATCTGAGTAGAATTCTAATTTCACTTTCTTGCTAGAGTAGGTTGAGTATTTTTTCATTAGATGCAATTACTATTTTATCGACACCTCTCTTTGTAATCAGAAATAGTCCACAATTTGGGAAAGACATAACAAAAATCATATTCCACAAAGTAACATGGACTTCCCTGGAGTAAATTCAATATTCTTAAACCCCTCAAAGTATACTTAAACTCTTTCAAGAACAACAAAAGCACAAATCTTACGAGTACTCACCACTGTCTTCAACAATGAAATGAAAAATGTCACTGGTGGCATTGTCACCCCCTCGTAAAACATAACATATCTTCATATCATCAATATCAGCTAGAAAGAGTCAGGAAAAAAAGGTTTTATTTTATGAAGGTAGGGAAGTTATTATAGAAAAACCTGACATGTGTTAAATAGTTCAGCTTCAACAGAGAAAGGTCAAGGTTCTCCAGCAGAACTTGGACATTTTAGTATTAACATCATTGAAGCTTTACAGATATCATTCATTCTCCCTCCCCTTACTTCCCCGTTCCCACTGCCCGCTTTAAAATGTATTTACAAAAAGAACTGAAAAGAAATGTAAAAACATGGGCTTGACAATCAGAACTATTTCATATTTTTAGTGGTGCATTTTCTTAAACAGAGCTGTATCTCCACTAATCTCCATTAATTCCGCCATTCTTCACCCTGAGAAGACCTGTAGAGTGCACAGAAAACCTGTAACTGAAACAGAAGCAAACCCCAGGGTATTTTTTTATCTAAGTTCTACCCTCCATTCAAAAGGCAACACAAATTAGACCACACCCCCACACCCTCACCAAGAACTAGATTACATCTGACATTATGTCTGCCTCTAGGACAGGATATCTCTACACATTCTGCAGTGGAGAGATCTTGATATCTTTGGTCCACCACAAAAACACCCTCTCCACCAGACCATCCTCCCTATCAGCATCTTTTCAAAGGATATGGCATATAATCTAAATGAACTGTCATAAACAGTGCTCAAACACTTATAGCGATTGACTGAACCTAAACAGATGTTATTAGACAGACGTCAGTAAGAAAAAAAATCAATGCACAATTCCAAATAATCAATTGCAGTAAAGTATGTAAAAAGTAAACAAATACTTATTAATATTTTATTTTCTGAATTCCTTAAGCAGTGATGAGAAATCTAGTACATAAAAAAATAATTTTTGTCACTTTCTCTGAAACACTGTTGTTGGCAAAAATCCACATCTGATAAGAAAAATTGTGAGAAATTAATAGCGTCAAAGTGCAGCTCAAGTATCACCCAAATTCTCCTCCCATGTTGGGGCATATGCATCAGCAAAAAGAAGCTGAAAGCACTTTTGTTAGAGCTCCTCAAAATCCCTAATTCTAAAAGCAACCAGACATATTCTAGGGCAAAAAATGTACGAGCATTATGAGCAAATACTTGTCACTGAAGAATCTCTTCCATAAACGTGAAAGTTAAAGATCAAAAATTCATGAGGCTGTAAAGAGGATGCAAACTAATACCTCTTCATGCCAGTGGAGCCAGTAAATCTTTCTTCCTGCAAATACACAAGTACTCAGCTCTGCCCATGTGGGCAGCCTTATCAGCATCAGTGGTATGTCACATATAAAGATAAGCACTTGACCCAGAGCTTGCAGGACCAGGACCATCTCATCCAAAAAAAAAAAAAAAAGCCACTTGTCATGCAAACATCTTAATTTGGTCAAAACAATTGCAAAGAAATCACCTCTTTTCTCTTCATTAAGAATGTGTTCATTGTCACTTGTGCAATTCTATGCTTTGCTTTCACAGTTGATTTGCTCATGCTAGTTATATTAAAACTTGCCTAGTTGTAAGCACAACTCATTACTGTATAACATTTTATACAGTATACATGTATACACAATGCCTGTTAAATATTAATATGATATTGGAATTTTCTAACATAATTTTGAAAACCATTCAACATAATTTTCTATTTTAAAAAAATCCATTAAATCAGGGCACATAGAAAATTCTGCAAAACAAATACACTTCACAACATAATTTCTTTGTCTCTCTGAAAACACTTTCCTGAAAAAAGAAGACAAACATCACTATCAGAGATGAATGCTAAATAAAAACGATTGCTTGCAAAGTGCCGTGGAGTTGGCTCGAGTAGCCATGTAGGTATCTTTGGCCTCAGGAGGCTACATGGAGCTCTGAAATACCAACCAAGCTACATTATTGCCAAGGCAGATAGTTGCTCTCCACTATTCCTTCCTCCTAGCTCCTCAGCACACCCGCAGAGCTGCGGGATGTGACCTCGCCCTTACTCACAAACTTACCCACATGGGTCCAGGGACTCCCAAAGCACAGCTCAGCAGTCTGTCACACTTTGTACATTCAAAACATTATCCAGATATCAGATACCTACTTGCTGTATACCACTAACCTTCTTTAAACGTGAAAGACTTGGCAGTTCCTTAGTAGGCTTTCCCCACATTTAAACAATTTATGCAATCTTAATGAATATCTGCTATGAACAAATCCAGCCCTGACTTGCTGAGACAAGTGCAGTGCAGTTATAGATATACAATTTTGTTTGCATGCATTTTTGTCCTAGAATAGCACTAGACCAGAAATTACCATGTGGCAAGCATTTTTCTTTAAGCTTTCTCTGCTTTCTCTGCATTTAGTATTACCAAATTATAAATAAAAAGCACGAAGAAATCATAATGAATTAAAAATGCTGCTTCCAAGTCTAACATAAAGTAACAGATAGTCCTTAAATAAACTTAGGAGATGCCTTTCATCCAAGACTTTCACTCTCGAGTTATTCTGTGACTTCAAGGAAGTTCTCTTTTCCTGTCCTCAGGAGATACACTATCCCTGTGTGAGTTGATGCTTTTTGCATTTCATGCAGTTTTTCCAGGCCCCTCTTCTCCCTCAAGTGCTTGGCCCTGCATTCATAAGACATCTTTATGTGTTTGCTTGATAAAATACAAACCATTACAAAAAGCATTCAGGAAGTTGAGAAGAGAGATGCCACAGAAATAACACTGATGCTCAGGAAGTATTTGTTCATAGAGGCCAAAAAAAAAAAATATTCCAGAAATGTCTATTTCTTAAAAACAACTCAACACAGATTAAAGTGCCTGTGCCAGTACTGTCAGGGAACCTGTGAAGTTATACCACCTTCTGGAGACTAGCTTTAAAACCAATTTTTCCTAAGGGTTAAATGCTTTTCACCCAGCTCAGGCAATTCGAGGACATTAAAAAAGCCTGATTGAAGACCAGTGAGCATGCAGCATGGTCAAACTCACAACTTAAAGTCACGTTAACAACTTAATTTTGGTCACTTGACATGGCACGCCTGGCCATATGGCACAAAAGAGAACAGAATATGTACCTATCCCGAGTGTCCCCCTACTCTTGAATAAATGGGGTTTCACTGTGCTATGCAGTTGTCTGCTTTCAAGGAACATCCACTCAATAATTCTACATTATCCTATGTAAGACAAAAAGTGATAATCTGTTTATTTGTTCACTCTCATTCTCTTCTGTTTCTCACTTATTCTGACAATACTCTTAAAACCACTCACAGCCTGCTACTGAAGCCTTACATTTAAGGAGCTGTGGTAGTTCTCAAAGCTTAGACATGGTTTGGTCGCTCCTCATCCTCTTTTTTTTGCACTAACTCTGCAAAACTTAGGGCATCCCAGACATTCAAAAGTTCATCAGGGCTGTTTTTAAGATTTGGTATGTCTGACAAGAACATCACTGCAGAAAAGAATGTAACATGGGATACATACTAGTATGGGCTCTGTGAAATTAAATGCAGCCAACTACAAGCTTCCACCTCCAGCCTCACCACCTACGCAGCCCCACCTCTCCAGGCTCCTTTAACTGAGTCTCCATGCTGTTGTGCTGCCTGCTCACTCTACAGCTGCAGGAAGCTGTGAGAAATCTCATTCAGGTGTTAATTAACCAGCTATTAACTCATTGCAAAGTAACATGGAAAATTCTCTGGAGAATAGATTAACGCTCTCCTTTCAATTAAAGTTACTTCATAGCCTTGTGTGGAGGCTTTATTTCAGAACATATGGCATATGCGGTTTTCGTCCTATTTATACCACTTAATATTTTAGTTCCATGTAAAAAGTAAGTACCTTTGACATAATTTTAAAACACATTACCTTTTAATTTACCACAAACACTTTGTGGTTAAAATTTGTGTAACGACAAAAACACTCATAATATACTATTTTCCCATGTTTTGAAAAGGATTTTACCTTTACAGTTAAGCGTGAGCAGACTTATAGCAACTGATACTCTAGCCATGGCATGACCATTGGTTAATAATAGCTTGGCCACTCCTGTAGCATTTTCTAAATAAAACCATTTAAAGAAGGCACTCAGCCTCTACAGATCTGGAACTACGTGCAGGTCAGTTCTGTTATCCAAATTTCTATCACCGACAGAAAGTCCAGATAACAGTTGTTTGGTCTGTAAGCTGTCCAAAGTGAAGATGCTTCTTTATTCAGTGTTTATCCAGTAAATCCCCTTTCCTGTTTAAAGCTGTCACAGATGCAATGAACAATAAACAGAACTAAAAAAATAACAAAGCCATTATAAATAACCTTGTCCACTGGAAAGTTTCTCCCATCAATTATATAGTTTAGCACAAAAAAAAGAATGATCTAAAGAAAGCATGGAGTATTGCAATACCTTGGGTGAACTGGCTGATGCTATGGTTGCCTTTCCCCAGGTGGATCAGGAAGCCATGGCGCGGAGCCTCTGTGATTCTGATCTTAAGAGTAGCGTGCAAACTGTCCCTGTCTTCCACTTTAAGCACCTTGTTGGTAATCAGAAACCCAATGTGACCTGTGGCCAGAATACGAAGAGTCTGAGCACCCTTATTTATTACGATTTGAGGTACACTGTTGTCCACGGCCATTATTCGAATCTTCATAGTCTGAGGTTTCCTTGTTTCGAACACAGTATTGGGAAAGACATAGAAATCGGTATGAGTGCCATCCGTAACAGTGAAAGAGAAGCTATCCTCAACTGATTCTGTGCCATCATGTTTGTAGCTGATTAGATTTTCATTGAGATCTTGTTTAGTGAAGGTGGTGACTGGTTTGGAGTTATTAAACATGATCTGACCATGAACTGGTATTTGAGTGATGATAAATTTTAGCAATGCATCAGGTGTATCTCTGTCTTCCACAGTCAGTTCAAATGGGGTTATCAGTTTGCATTCATTTTCACTCACCACCAGGTTATGGATTGTAACAACAGGTTTCTTATTATCTACATCACTGATAGAAATTCTGAAAGTACGAAATACAGGGTTATAACCATCGGTCACCTCAAATTCAAAGCTGTCCATTTTCACCTCATCTTCCGAAGTGTGAATGTAATAGACTTTATTGCCTGCTAACAAGAGTTGAGTAAAAGTGGAGATGGGTACCCCAGGCTGATCTGTGCATTCAAGATGACCACGAACAGGTGCTCTGGTAATGGTGAAAACTAAGTTCTCATCTGGACTATTCAGGTCACTGGTGCTAAGCAAATCAGTAGTAAGGGTTACTTTTCCTCCTTCCTTCAAAGAAACTCCTTTGCTGATGACATCTGGGAAGACAATATCAATGCTACCTATTGTCACATAAAAGTAGCGGTCAATGAGAGGATTTATTCCATCTGTCACATCAAACTTTATAAGATCACGAACTCCTTCTTGGCCAAAATGCATATATCGAATTAAGTTTCTATCCACTTCATCTTGGGTGAAGTTCATCCCCAGGGTGATATTCTCAGCTCCACCTGAAGACTTCATTCTCTGTAAGATGCCTTGTCCTGGCCCGTATCTTATAATATATGTCAAAGTTTTGTCTTCAGAATCTAGGTCAGTAGCTTTTAATATTCTATTATTAATAGTTCTAGTTTCCCCTATTTCGATCTCCAAACCATCATTGATGGCCATTCTTGGTGTCTCATCATCTACAGGAATAACCATGATGAGTACCACTTTCCTAATGGTATGTTTACCATCTGTGAGTTTCACCTCAAAACTGTCCTCCTTTGTCTCAGAGTCATCATGTTCATAGAGTATGTTTGAGGTCTCTGCTATCTGGTCCAAGGTGAAGCTCTCCACCAGGACAGTTCCATTGAGCAGCTGGTTCACAATGTGGCCGTGCCTGGGAAGTCTAGTGATTGTAAACATTAACTTATCAGCAGGGATGTCTGCGTCAACTGCGTTGAGGATAGGGGTATCAATAACGAGGCTCATGCCTTCCATCACAACAAACTCTCGCACAAAGATTTCAGGCTCTTCATCATTGATGGGCATAATGACAATGGGGAAAAAGTGCCTTTGGGAAAAGTTAATGCCATCAGAACAGCGGAAAGCAAATCTGTCTTCAACAGGTTCTACACCCTTGTGTATACTTTGGACATAAAAAATATGTCCTTGACGGAGGTCTTTCAAGGTGAAAGCACTTATAGCTATACCTGCTCTGGATTTTTCAGATCCTGGGGCTGGAGAGATGTTCTCTACATACCCAGATGCGGGCTGAGCAACAATGGTGCAGAGTATATCATCACTAGGAGTATCCACATCTTCAGCCCTCAGGTGAGCAGGAGTAATGACTCGTTTGTCACCTTCCATTATCATGAACTGCTCCCCCACAAAAATCTCCGGGGCTTGACTGTCAACAGGAAGAATGGTCACCAAGACTGAAACTCCTTGAACAACATTTCCTCTGATGCTCCACTCCTTGGACATGTCAGACAAGGTAAGGTTGAAGGTATCTTCTTTGGGCAGAAGGCCTATTTCACCACCAGTGTGAGTATATACCACAGCACCATCTAGCAGGTCTCTCTGGGAAAATCTATCTGCAGGCACCCCTCGAACCAGGATGTTCCCATGCTGAGGAGGATCCTCTAAAATGAAAGTCAACATTAAGTCATCTGTATCCTCATCCGTGCCCTGAATGACATTAGCAGTGATTTCAGCTGCACCATTCTCCAGTACATCTAGGTAGGAACCAAGAGTGCCTGGGGGCAACCGTAGCATAGGAACCTCATCATCAACGGGGTGCACATTCATTTTCAGCGTGATGGGCACAAAATGAACCCCATCACTCACATCAAGCCTGCAAGTATCACTGTTTGCCTCAGCTCCACTGTGCACATACACTACCCTGCCTTGTCTGATATCCTCCAGGCCAAAGACACCTCCTGCAAACAAACTGTACCCAGAAAGCTGCAACTGGCCATACCGAGGAGCTTGGGTCAGGACAAATCTGAGACGGGCAAGTTCCGTGTCTGTGTCAGTGGCATCCAGCTCAGTTGGACTAACGACATGGCTGCCTCCCTCAGGCAAAGTGAAGCCAGTATTAGTGATTTCAGGAGGCTGGTTATCCACAGGCTGAAGGTAGATGGTGAAAGTCCCTTTGGCTGCATTCCCAGCTGCATCTTGCACTTGATACTGAAACTGAATCAAATGAGGAGCCACCCCAAGTTCTTCCTGTGGAGGACGGTATGAGATCTTGTGATGGTTGATCTGGGCTTGGGTGAAGTGGGTAACTTCCACAGAATGATCCTCAGTCAGCACGAGGGATCCAAGGCGGCCTCCATATAAATCTGGAGGGTGGTTAGTGTCAGTGTCAGTGGGGGGCTGGGTGACTGAGTAGCGGAGTTCATGGTCCCCTGAATCCTGATCTGTATAACACAGATGCTTCCTTCTCAGCGGGGTCACCTGCTGTTCTGCAACTATTAAGTGCAGGCTGCTGCTACTGTGAAGCTCTGGGGCTAATCTGTCTACAGGATGTACCCGGATCACAAAAGTCTGTGGTCCAGAGCGGTTGGGTGGGTCATTGTCATCCTGGACTCTGAAGACAAACTGGTCCAACACAACCCCAGGGCCAGGGCTGTGGGGCCCGAAGTGGTGGTAATAAAGACGCCCTTCCACAATATCCTGTTGCAGCCACTCTCTCACTGGCTTTTCATAAATTACGGAGCTCCCTGCTAAACCTGGTACACCCCTCCAAGAAAAGCCCTCATCTTCTTCCTCCTCCTCCCAGCCAGGAGGTGGTTGTGCTTGACGGAGGAGGAGCTGCCCAGCAGTGGGGCCAGACTCCACTGTGAAAAGCAGGACAGCATCCTGTGAATCAATGTCAGTGGCACTAAGAGCACGGGTAGTGATGGGCACTGTTTCACCCTCAGCCATATCCAGCCCTGTGTCAGCGTTGAGTAGGGGTGGCTGATCATCGGTGGGTACCAGGGTAATGGGGAAAAGGAACTCCACACGGTGGCGAGAGCCACCATCTTCCAAACGCAGCACCAGATTGTCACTGAGTGGAGACTCGCTGCCGTCATGCTGGTACTAAGAGCACGGGTAGTGATGGGCACTGTTTCACCCTCAGCCATATCCAGCCCTGTGTCAGCGTTGAGTAGGGGTGGCTGATCATCGGTGGGTACCAGGGTAATGGGGAAAAGGAACTCCACACGGTGGCGAGAGCCACCATCTTCCAAACGCAGCACCAGATTGTCACTGAGTGGAGACTCGCTGCCGTCATGCTGGTAAATGACGCGGGCTGCTGCCCGCTCAGCCACTGTGGAGGGT
>NW_009711022.1:0-298 GCF_000703405.1 Apaloderma vittatum | reverse complement strand
TCACCCGCACCTGCTCAAGGTCATCCTCATCACTGATCACCAGGTTAGGGCTGGGACCAGGGCCTGAGAGAGGACGTGACTGCCCCTCATAAAGAACAAGGCCAGTGTTGCGAGTCACCACAGGTGCCAGGGTGTTCATGGGCTTCACCACAATGACAAAGGCGAAGGGCTCTGAGGCAGCACCCTCTGGGTCCAACACCTCCAGCTCGAGCTCAAAGAGACGCTCCCGATCAGAGTCTTCCATGGGTGGCTGGTAAGCGATGCGCAGCTCCCTCACATCCCGCTGGCTGAAGGACGA
>NW_009711021.1:0-24773 GCF_000703405.1 Apaloderma vittatum | reverse complement strand
TTCCCCTGTCTTCTAAACCAAGACACAAACAAAAGCATTAGTCACAATTTTCAAGGTAAAGATAATGTCCTTTAAAACTGAGACTTGGTAAACTGCCTACATTTTTTAGCACCAAGATTTTTTTGATACAAGAAAGTTCTGTGAAATCAGTGAAAATCAGTTTCACATGGGTTTCTCTCTGGCATCTAATGAATTTTAACCTGAGTCACAGCTTTTCCCTTATTAATTTGGGTTTCGCTCCATTATCCAGCCACCTATTTGCAACAATATTTGAGACCTTTCTCGCTCTGTCAAATGTAGCTCAAGTGTAGCTATATGTTGAAAATGGGTTTCCTAACCAGGCTACTTAACTCTTGAAATATCCTCCCAGCTGGAAGATCATAATTATCTAGGGTTCTTACAAAGTTTTATTTAATACGGTTGCCATCGTATGTCACAGTTCTACTTTCATCATCTCTGAAAAGAAAAAAAACAAAAACCCTTCCAAGATCCAAACACTAACCGTTGAAGAATACTTTCTGCAGTGCGTTTTCCTTTTTGTACTGCCTTGGGGCCTCCCACTGGACAGACAGCAGTAGCTCTGAAGCCATCAAGGTAAGTGGCATTTACCTAAATATAAAGAGTTTATAAAATTATCACACCAATATGCTGTAAATGCTCTCTGACAATCATTATTCACACATTAAGCAGAAGCAGAATAACCATCATCATCACCACCACAAAAATTAACTCCATTATTTAAAAGTCTGTTAGAGGAAGATTCAAATCTGCTAAATTATGAAAATCTGAGTCACTTCTCATTGTCATCCTTAAATTCTCCTGAACATATCTATTTTGGTACACAGAATACATTCTGGTGTTGAAAAGCTTCATTTATCACAGTGAAATAGATCAGAAATATATTTCCAAGAAGTATTGAACTAATGTGGAAAAATATCATATACAAACACATGTAAAAGAACATGTTATACACTGCATTTAACTAATAAGCGTTTTACTAGTCTTTCAGAGCTCCAGCTGCTTAAGAGCTCTACTCTAAGACAGTGAAAGTAACTACCACAATGCACAGCCATAAACGGTAGAAAAGCTTTAATAGATGTATCTAAACTAAGCCTGATGAGCATTTTCAACATTTGTTACTTAACAGAAAGACAAGAATAGAAACTGGAAAACCTGAGTAAGACACTCAGCATAATTCTCTACAATCAGAAATGTTTTTCCTACAGTAAGTTTTCAAATACTTTACCTAGTCTACTTTTAAATGTCACCCAAGATGGTGTTTTAGCTATTTCTTCTGAGAAACTATTTCACAGGTAATGTATTTCTCATTGTTTTCCCTGAAATTTACCTTACATTACACTTTCTCTTACCATTGTTTTACCAACTACACCTCAAAAGCAGCGATTAAATATTTCCTCTTTTTTTAACCTACTGTAAAGTTACTGAAAGACGTAACACACCCTTACAATATTTCTAGCTTGTAATAATGCCCATTCAGTCACTTCCTAGCCAAGTTGAACATGTTACTTTCACTTCTTAAAAACTACTTCTAAAACAGGTGTGAAAAGCATATCTCTATTTATTCCTGACAGCCAATTAAACAGTTTCAAAAACCAAAAATATTTCACAGGAAGTCTAACTTAGAGATTTTAAGAATATCTTTACACTGTGTTTTTGTATTAAGCATAAGGTATACTTAATATTCCTAAGCACATTTTTAAATTTCAAACATCCTAATTACAACATAATCATAAACAAATAATAAATCAAAACTTGTTTTTATTTTACTGCCATGTAAAAAACCAAATCATCATTCTATTTTGTTTATTTTGTTTCATGGTTCTTCAACTGAAAAATATCAAGTGTCAGTTACTTCCTTGAGATGTACAGCAAGGCTGCTGAACAGAATAGCCACTAAAAGTTGCTGAGAAGGAAAACACATCCCACTTCAAACTGCACAAGGATCAAGAGAAAGTATTTCCTGCTTCATACATTCGCTGCCTTCTGTATTTGTCTATAACAAATTCCATTATTTACTACAGAAATAATAAGAGCATTAGCGTATCTATCATTTGATTGATGGAATTTTACGTTTTAATCACAAGTATACTCCTTATGTCAGTTTTAGGAACTATTTCCAAACTGACTTCATCACCTATACAATTCACACTGTAAGCCTGTTTTTAAAACTAAACACCTTTTAGAAAAGCACTTATAATTTACGTTTTAAGACATATCTGATGTTGTTTCAAAACACAACAAAAGCATATTTGTAGATTAAAAAAGACAGTTATTCCTAGATGCCTATCAAAAAATAAAATAAAATCAATGCTTCATTATATTAGGTGAAAGTTTAGAAAAAATTCATGTTGAGATTACACTCCCACAATACCTCAAAAATACCAAACTCCTTTTTCATAAAACCAATACAAAAGTAATTACCAAAAAGCTGACAGAAGTGACAAACTAAGGACATGAGAGAAGTGACCCTTTGCTTCCACAAATGCTTTGTCAGTATGCCTCACTTAGGGAGCCTTTAAAGGACTCTTCTATTCTCACTTCCCAACTCACCAAAACCAAACCTGCTTTGGTGATACTATTATCTTACAAATACTGTGTCTGGCAAAAACTGAAATTCTGTTTTATATAAAACTGGTTTTAAAAGCGTCAGAAACATTTTCAAAATTTAGTAAAAAGTTTCAAAGAAAAAAATATGTTCAAACACACATCATGTTATTTAAACAGAAGTACTAGCATAATACCTTGCTTAGGTTACCTCACTTTTGATATGGCTGTGCTAAGCTGTTAACTTCTGCTCTCAGCCCTCCTTCTTTAAAAGCTGGGTTTGCTACTACTTGAAAGAAGAAAAGGACTCACTCAGCCCTACTGGCACTTCACTAAAATTTTATTACTGTATTACAATTTTACTAGAAGTGTGAGTTTCTTTCAGAGTAATTCAGTCTCATTCTTAGTTGCTTTCTTGACAGATGTAGTTACTCTTTACTTACCTTTTGGAAAATACTTGGCAGATAAATTTCACAATCGAATAGAACAAAATTAACATGCCAGTATGAAGTCAACAGGTATAAAGGTGTTAGTGGGCTAAGATGTTTATCATTATTATTACTACTACTATGAAATAACCATCCCAGCCCTCTCTGAAGCTTTGTGGATAAAGCCTGTTATACAAATTAATTGGGTTTTGCGTATCAGATAAGGTTAGTACTTTTTAATTTTTCTCCTTTTTCATTTCCCCTGGGGACAGGGAGCATGAAGATTTCAAAGTGGTAACAGTTTTCAGCAGAAATTATTTAATATTTTCTCGAAAACAAACAAAAAAATCATAAACGAAAAATAGCTCGCACTCTACAGAAAGAGATAATACCTTATATAATGTTGAAGGAGGTGATCCTTTTGCCCCATGAACTTTCACTGCCCCACCATCAAAACCTACAGTGGTTTAAAAAAAATAATCAGTATTTAAGCTTCTTCATTATAACTTCAAAGACATTCTTTTGTGATGTATATTAATCAAATGCACTTAATTAAAAAGCAAATCAATGGTAGCTGTACTGCTACTGACGAGAGACTCTTTCATGAAACAGTCATCCCTGACTTAGAAACACAAACAGCAAATTGGGGACTAAATTTATGACTTCAATGAACCATTTAAATAAACATTTCAAGCATTCTATTATGTACTTAAGTACTTAACAGAGAAAGCAACCTTAGGACTTCAGAAAAAATAGTTATTTTGTACTTAACAGCCAATTACTGCACACACACAGAACATATGATTTACTAAAGTTGGCTTGAACAAACTGTAGTCCTTCACTTGGTAAAAAAAAAAAAAAAACAACAAAAAAGTCAAGATCAGCAAGAGCTTATGCGCCAATAGCTTAGTAAGTGAAGGGATAACTTAATTTCCGCCCTCTTGTCAATAAGAGAAATAACACAGTGTGAATGTAGGTTCCAGGGCAACTACCACACTCAGTACTAGGAATATTAACGCCCCAAAAAAAAAAAAAATAGATAATTGGTGTCACAGCACCAGGCTCAAGCTTGAGCTCGAGAACACTAATAGGAACAACTCCTTGCAAATTAGCGGTGCAGGATCAGCACCTCATTTCAGAGAGACAGAATTACACGGTAGCTCACCTGTACCTAACCTGTGGTTGCAAACACTTAGGAAGCAGCTCAAAGCTTTACACAAATAGTCGGCAGAGATCAAATCAGAACACATAGGAAAAAGTGAATGTGCCTAGCAGAAGTTCTGCACATCGCTCAAGTAACATGATCATGCTCTCTGCAGGATTGACATGAGTCTAATTAGATTCTCTCAATACAGAACAATATCCTTGCAGTCAGAGTGAAGATCTAGAAGAGTTTCTAAGTTCCAGGGAAAGGAGTAATACAAAGAAAAACACAGCATCTACTGACAAAAAGAACACAGAAGGACCTCTCCGATCAAACACTGCAAGTAACCCGGTAGGACAATAAAATCAGCAATGTAAACAGCAAAAATAGATAGCTCGCCTGTTTTTACTGGTGTACGTGTCAAAGCACTTCAAACTGAAAATATTTAAGAAATCTGCCCATTTTCCATCTGTTATATTTCTAAAGAGGGCTAACTGAAAGTTCATGTGAAAGTTCATTTTAAGTTCAAACATGTCATATTGGGTCATTTGCAAGCTAAAAGTTCATAGGAAGGTTAGGGTTTGTTTTTTTGTGGTTTTTGTTGTTGTTAAAAAAAAAAAAAGAGACCAGTGGCTAAGAGCAGTAAGCTGGCCTTGTCACATTGCCATTTGATTATGTTGCATGAGCAGAAAATTCACTGTACAATTTTACAGTGCTTTTATTACTGAAGGAAAATAGTTTTGATGCTACAGTGTTTTGGGGTTTTTCATATTAATATTTTTAATTTGATATTGCAATTGTTGTAAGCTTTATAAAAAGACATTTGGCATGCTGTCTTAGGTAAGTTCCATTACAATGGAATAGGGTATACAATACAGATGCAGTAAGAAACAAACCTTGCATTACTGAAGCGAATTTTTTTTTTAAAGCTCTCCTATCCAACCTATAGATGGGGGGTTCTGTTTGTTTTGTTTTTAAAGTGAAATCAAAAACACAGGTTATGTTTATCTTTAGTCTCTCAGCTGCTAGGTTAACAAATACACTTTTCTGAACTAGAGATTATCTGGCAGAAATCCTGTACCTAAGCATACTTCCACTACTTAAGATGACCCAACCTAAACGTCTAAAATAACCACCACTACCAAGTAGTGCTTTGAAAGACAGAGCTTTCCATTGTTACTAACATTTCAAATGCCACGAGAAAAAACATGTACAAAGCTTTTTTTTTTTTGAAGAAAGAAAATAAGCTACAGTTTTAAAAAAATACTGAATACACAGTTTAAAGACTTGGTAGGTACAAGGCATGCATTAAAAAGTAAAGCAGAGGACAGATCAAAGACTGAAATTGGTCAGCTAGAGCGATAAATAATAGTACGGTTCAAATTTCTAGAGGAATTTCTAGCAAAAGTCCTTGGAGGGAAAAAAAACCAAAAATATCAGTTTAATGCAGTATCATACCCTAGTTAACTGATTTAACAAGAAATATGCAGAGAAAACATGAAAATTAAAGAAACTGCTTTAATTTGATAACCTAGTTCATTGACACAGATCTCTTTAATATGTAGGAGGACCAACCTGGAATTTCGGTGATGGAAACCTCAGAAAAGTCACATGTGACATCTGGCAAAAGATAGCGCTGAGGATTGCCCAATTCATACACCAACTGTTCAGCTACAGTGCCAAAAGAAATTAGTCCTCCTGTGTCTGGCGGTTTGGAAAGAATAAAGTCTCCTTCAGAGGAACACTCTACAATGGGAAAGCCTATGTTGTGCCTAGAATATGAAAAACATCGAAAAAACCTTATAAATACAAAGGGAAAGTGAAAAGAAAACTGAGTAACAACATGTCAGAAATTTATTAATCAAATGCCCTTAATTAAGAAGCAAATCAATGGTAGCTCTACTGCCACTGAAGTGAGAATTGTAATGACTAGTTAAATAAAAACAATCAAGAGTTATAACTTAACTGGTATGTTTCTGCAGAAACATATACAACAAAAAAAACACTGAACAAACTACTCAAGCAAAATATTAAGAGGATGCATTTTACTGCCTGGCAAAGGAGTGCAGATACCAGCAATAAACAGATAGAAGGGTGGAAGGAAATGGAGAAGGACACTAATAGAAGTGCTTAAAGTAAGAAGATACCAAAAGAATTAGAGGACTATGACTAAAGAGGTAAACTCAGAAGAAAAATCATGATTGCTAATTCTAGCCTAGTTTGGCTAAAGCAGCACACACAGCATGAATGTGAAGGCATTTAAATACATCCTGCACTGGATTTGTAAAAACGCAGTCAAAGCAGGAAGAACAGACTGTGCTGGAAGCCTTACAGATGAAGGGAAGTAGGAAACAGGAATAATCACACTCATTAAGAACAATTTTATGTTAATTTATAATCAGAAAAGATACATGAAAGTTAAAGTCTTCAGTCCAGAACAATAACAGAAGATAGAATGAACAAGAAATTATGAGACCTAGTAAAAAAAAAAAAAAAGCAGTAAACCAAAAAAATTATAGGTATGTTTGTAAATGAAAATAATCCTCCACTTTACATTCTCAAAAGAGTAATACACAGAGGGGTCAAATAACTCATAGCAAGAGGCACACAATGGTCATTACAGTAGCAGGTCAGAATTGTCAGAGTTACGTGGACAAGATCTAGCTATCTGCTTTCCCAGCTAAAAGGTTTTTATTTACAGAGATTCTGAGAAGTAATGACTTCATTAATTTTCGGGTACTTTTTTTTTTTTTAAGAGCCTTAACATTCTTCTAAAAAGAACACCTGGCTTATTCCCCTCTCATAGGAAGTTGGAACTTTGTACAATTAAAGTGTTCCAGCGACACAAAAAGAACACAGGAAAAGCAGTTAATCAGATACACCCCCTTGCAAACGCAAAATTGCTCTTAAAAGGTCCCAATAACAAAAGGTGGTGAACATCAGTATTCTTACTGAAGTCAGTGACCTTCGGGTCCTTCGTACATACTTAAAATCAGTCCATCCCTGAAATTATGCTCGGGTGCTAGTGGTAACAATGTGCTGAACACAACAAATTGTTGTATCACCAAAGGTTAGATGAACACAGTTTGTATAACATAAATCCACAAAGTTTTGAAGAGAGTAAGCAAAGAAACCAGTGAACTCCTAAGTGACATTTGTGAAAGTTCATGGGAGTTTGAACAGATTCCTTATCATCAGGGGGCTTCAACCATAGTCGAGTTATTTAAAAAAAGGATTAAGAGACAAGCTCTTGTTACCAGAGATCAGCAACTTTAATAGCGTACAAAACTTGGCAAGTACGGTAGCTGGAGGACACCTAGAAAAGTCCATGCCAAATCAGTAAAGATAATACTTCTTTACACTGGTCTTTGAAACTACTTCAACCACTAAGCAGGTAACGGGGAAAAAAACCAAACCCCCAAACAAACCAAAAAACCCACAACACCCTGGTAAATACAAAAAATCACATGCAATCAACAATTTTTTATTTAAGCTATTCTAGTTGATTGGTTTGGGTTTTTCGGTGGGGGGGGGGTTTGGAGCTTTTTTTTTTGAGGGAAAAAGGAAGGAGGCAAGAAATACATAACAGTCAATATTTTAAAGCTTGAAATAGGAAAAAACCATAAAAAACCCTCTCAATTTATGGTCTTGAAGATTAATGTAGGATAACAAACAACATATGTAATTATCCCAGTTTTACAAGCAAGGAGACACATACAGGAGCATCATGATTTGCTCAGTGTTACACAGTAGATTCAGTGACTGAACAAGGCTGGAATTAAGGAGTTTTTACCCTCTTGGTGCCATGCCTGTGTGCTTTCACTCCACCATCTGTCTATCTTAAGGCAACAGCACCAAGTTCCTTGCTAGCTGGCTCCATGCAGCTTATCTGCATCACCTAAACCCAAGTGAAATTATTTCCACCAAGCCCAATTCCCCAGCGTAGCCTATGCCACCATGGTGACAACCAGTGTCCTTCAGTGTCCTTGCTGCAGCCTACTTAGATCAAAGTCATCAGCACATGCAACTCTCGCAACACATTCCTGCACCTACTCGCCCGCTGGTCTCTGTTTCGAAAGAAGAAGTAGGGAAATGTAGACACTGAACTTACTCTGAACCACTGAGTCTAACATCGATTCAACTTCAGCTTGCCCAAGCTCCTCTCTCAAAAGACCTGAACCATTAAAAAACCAATCCCTCCCAACAACACAGTGAGGCAAAGAGAGAAATTTCACCCCGTAAAATTGTTAAGATCTGGCAAGCACTTAAAATATTTAGAGCAGACCAATCATGGAAGACAGCAGATAAATAATATCAGTATAAATAACACTGGTCTGTTTTCTCTAGTAGTGAGTGACAGGACAAAGGGAAATGGCCTCAAGTTGTGCCAGGGGAAGTTCAGGTCGGCTATTAGGAAGAATTTCTTTACTGAAAGGGTTGTCAGGCATTGGACCAGGCTGCCCAGGGAGGTGGCTGAGTCACCATCCCTGGAGGTGTTTAAGAGATGGGTAGATATTTATAAATATCTGAGGAGTGGGTGTCAAGCTGAAGGAGACAATCTGTTTTCAGTGGTGCCCAGCAATAAAACAAGAAATAATGGGTATAAGTTAGAACATAGGAAGTTCCACCTCAACATGAGGAGAAGCTTCTTTACTGTGAGGGTGACAGAGCCCTGGCACAGGCTGCACAGAGAGGTTGTGGAGTTTCCTTCTCTGGAGACTTTCAAAACCCACCTGGACATGTACCTGTGTGGCTGCCCTAGGGGATCCTGCTCTGGCAGGGGGTTGGACTAGATGATTTTTCAACGTCCCTTCCAACCCTGAACATTCTATGATTCTATGTTGTGCCGAGGGACATGGTTTAGTGGTGTTGACAGGGCAAGGACAAAGGTTGGACTCAATCCTGAAGATCTCTCTGCCAACCAAATCTGTTCTATAATTCTATTATCGAGGTCCTTTAGTATACAAAAAGGACAGACTCTGATTTTCCTGTTTATCTTAGGCCTAAAGTCAGAGGATCTTTAGGGTGGAATGTTTTGTGCTGTCAGAGTAGCTGGAAGGAGGCCATATACACACAAACTTTTGTACCTTTCTGGAAGTGCATGTAAATAGCCTCTACGATTGAGACATATTTGCTGTGTGAAGAGATACTCAACTCTCACCACTTGCAGCAAAGTGTTGATCCACAACTTGTAAGAAAAAATGAACTAAGGAGAGAACGTGTTCTAACACACACAAAAAACATCAGACAAAACACAAACCCTAGCATCCTGGCCCCCGCCAAAAGAACAAAAACAAAATCATACACACACAAAAAAAACACCAAAAATCCAAATCAAAGGGGAAAACCAAAAGCCCTCCTAGGAAAGGCATACTGACACAGGTCATTAGCGTGTCCTAGCGTGATAACAATTTTTAGATATATTTAAAACATTCTGAAATCCATGACTCAGAAGGTCAGTGAAAAGAACATTACAATCAGTGACTCAGTCCCTGTGGTCATCTCTTTCATTGTTATTCTGTTTCAACAGTTCGTGAAAGCATCAGTGAAGACTTTTTGCCTTTATCTGACATAAAGGTGACGGATGTTTCCTCCTTACAGTACACCACCACCCAATGAACTTTCCTGAATGCTCATTTAGTTGCAGAAGATACATATTCTCTCAGGTCACGTCATGTTTGAAAGCTTCCCTCACTTTTTAAAAATTCAAAACACAGAGACGCAGTGAACTGAGCAAGAAGCCCCTGGACTCCATCTGTACCGTAACTGGATGACTGGGAAAATATACACATCCTATACTGCTTCATGGCAGATGCCAACAATAACCTACATGAACATACAAATGCTTAAGAGAATTTTATATATTGCCAAAAGACATCACTTAAAGTAATTTTCAGGTTGGAAACCAACTCGGCTGTCACCCCTACAGTGTGATTCAGTCAAGTGACAACTACTTAAATGTAGCATTAGAGCTCTGCATCAGCAATAGCTACCTGGATGGGGTATTCTTGCACATCCCACAGGCACTACGATCACACTGTCCCCCTGATGAGCATTTCCACCGCACAACGCAGCTTTCTGCTGGCCACAACCCACAGGCAAGTTGTAATTTTGCACAGTGTAACAGGGGAGTTAAACCACAGAACAGTGAACTTGGACTTCAGCAGCAGCTTCAGTCAGGGCATCCAAAGTTGCACAGCAACCAGGTGGCACTCTTCAGTAATAGAAGCATGTCATCAGTTTAGTGATAAAATCTCCTAGTAGGATGGGGCAGTATCAGCCAATATAAACAAAATTGAAAAGAAACTACTAAAATTAATTCTAATTAAATTATGTGATTGCATAATTAATAAAATACCAGACATAAATACGAAACAATTAAAACATTCGGAATGGTTCTTTTAACAGAGTTAAAATACAGAAGTAATATACATCTGTCTGTGAAAGGCAATGACAACTATCACTCTTTTAACCAGAAATGCTTAGTCTGGGTTGCACATCTGTCATTTAATAAAATAAATTACATACATTAGTAAACCAGAGCACTTAGTAAATCCAAGCTAAATTAAACCTCGGAAACGCCTTCCAACTTCAGCCTAGGTGAGGAGTTAACAGTCAAAGCAGGTCCTCACTGAAAAGTAAGGCCTGAAAGGGAGTTTCCTGTCAGTTCTCAGCCTGCCAACAACTTAGTCTTGGATTATTTTTTTTCCACATAAAGTGCTGGATTTTTTCATTTCAGGCTCTCAGAAATGATAGTTTATGGCCATGTCACAGAAGATGACATGAATTGTCTAAGCAGAAGTCTCTTCCCTGCCCACTCTGACGTCAATTCTGATTCCATCTGTGGACAGCTACAAAGACAGCCTTCCCTCTTGTTCTGCTGCCTATCTTAAACTATTTGCGTTATAAAAAAAGTAAAATCTGTTATCAGCACTGGATCCTGTTGGGCTCAGAGAGAAAGACACTGAGGTAAAATGGGCATTTCTTCTCTCATAAGGTGCCAAACCCCTCAAAGTATCTCATTCTGACCACTACTGGTAGACTGAGTATATATTGTCAACAAAAGATGGGACCATTAGCGTGGCATGTTTACCTGCAGGACAAGATGCTGCAAGAAAGAAAACAAAAAATAAAAAAGCCACAGCAATGAAGATAACATGGAAGCAAACCAAGGTCCAAGTAGGCTGTGGTATGAACTTTTAGCTTTACAGCTAATGCAATTTCCTGGGATGTGACTCAATGAATGTGACACTGAGGAGTGCTCTAAGCCAAGCTTCCCAACTCCCTGGACATGTGTTTTCATCGCAAAGCTATTGGGCAAAAAGTAGAAACTGCTACCACTTCTAGCAGTGTATTTACAACTGATTCAAAACTGCCAAAATGCATCAGGCAAGATGAGCACAAACTTGCAGGTAAGGTATATGCATCTCTTTACATATAGGTACGAACATGTTTCCTAACTTCTCCTCCAATTCTGATTTTGGCAAAAATTTATTGATTGCATCACATATATCCTTAGACTAGGGAGTTTCAGAGTATGTTCTGTAGGTAAACTCTTAATGCCTAAACAATTTTAGGCCAATTAGACAGGCTGCTGGGTGCTTTTGGCTGTCTGGACTAGATGGTCCTACAGAGAAAAAGGCATTCCACACTGCTGGCTGGGACTCACATGCCAGATTCTGTTCAAGTTCCAGATTAAGCAATCTGGATCCAGACCTTTGGGGACTACAGCTATTGACTTACCCTTTTGGTCATCCCAGGACAGAGGATTATGCAGTCTCAACCATTGTACACTCTTGGCTTAGGGCAAAATGTCACTGTTTATCATCTCCTCCAAACGATTACTCTACTGATCAGCATTAGTTTATTCTCTCCTGCCTTTCAAAACAAAACAAAACAACGTACTAATCACCTGATACTAAATAAGTGACAGCAATGTCTGGGGTCAAATGAAAATTAAATACAGAGCTGTGCATTATCAATACAGATCTGGCATCACAGTTCTTTGTGACACACGGTGTGAACTCCCACTGAGTGCTGCACCCTAAGACATTAAATAGGGAGCAGTATTATCACTTCTGACCATCTGCTGACATACAGAAAAGAAATAAGCACCTTTTTTGATAATGTTTACTTAAAATCAGTCATTTAAGAAAGCTCACTAGTCTTATATAAACTGCAAACTAATGGTTTCTTGCGTTTTGTCTGCTAAACATCAGGGAATCCACATGAGGGCAAGTCAAGTATTGTTCCTCTCCCTGGAAAATTAAGTGGCATCTATCATCTCTGCCTATCCGCCCACTTACATGAAAACTGGACAAAACTCCACAGATTCAAGATTGCTATGTTTAAGTTAACTACATGATGGAGATCCAACCAGCACAATTAAAGAAGTTTCAGTGCCTTAGGTCAGCAGACAGAAAACAACTAAGTCTAGCTTCTATCATCTGAAGTAATTAAAGATTCACAAGCTGGAACATGCACTTTACTTTTTTTATATTAAAAACTCCCTTTACCAAGACAACAAAGAAAAAGAACAAATAGCTACAATATACCCACATAAAACTTAAGTCCTGAGACTCAAAGCACTTTTATCGCAGTGCAACTGAATTCCCAGAAGTGGTCTACACCAAACATTTTGTCCTGGTTTGAGTTAAACAAAACCAGTTCTGTTCAGTGATTCTTACTTTCCAGTTTAGTCTCTTCTAAAAGGCTGCACTTTCTGAAGCTTGCAGCATGTTTTTGCAGACAGTGTCTACTACTGGCAGTGATAACACCTGCTGCTTACAGTTACCACCTGGGACTGGGATGCAGAAAGGCTCTTGCTGATACTTATTCCTATAGTGCCCAAGGCCACTGCTGGCTCCTGTGTGCCACGCTGGGGGTGCCGGGTAGTAAGAGGGGTCACAAGAAGTAAAAGGTTGCACCTCTGGGGCAAAATAGACAGGACAGGTGGCCAACAAGAATATTCCATTCCATATACATCATATTCAGTATAAACTGAGTGATCACGAGGGTTTAGATCTCTCTCTCTCTTCAATGGCTGGCATCCAGGTAGAACTCCATCCAATTTTCTGCCTTTGATCCCAATCCTGAGTTCCTGAATCCAGTCCCCGTATCCAGCTCTTCTCTGCTGCTGAGCCTGGGGCTTCCCTGGTGCCGCCTGCTCTGCAGCATCAGTGGACTAGATGATCTTTTTCAGTCCCTTCCAATCCCCAACATTCTGTGATCAGTGGTGACTGCTATCAGGGGGAGTCAGGTTTGATATCACATATACACGTATTTGTATACAGTTCTTTATTTTTACTATTTGTATTATTTCATTATTATTTCTATTATTGTTTCATGAAAACTGTTTTAGTTTTTTAATTCTTAAGTCTCTGTCTCATTCCCTTTTTCCTTTCTGGTTGGGGGGGGGAAGGGGAGGGGTGGAAATAGAGGGTTAGAGAGCATTTGTCAGCATTTAGTGGCTGGCCCAGTCCTAAAACTCAACACATTTCAAGAAAATTTAAAAACCATCCAACAACTAAAAAAATACATTGGATGAATGAAGTGAGTCCAATTCAGTGCCTTTAAGTAAAGGGCTCTTGATTACACAGTTAATTATTTTTGCTTGCACATAAACTATAGACAGATAAAGGTTTATTAAGCCTGAAATCTAATAAATCATTCTCTTTTTTGTTTATGAGTCAGAAAATCTCAGACCCGCCAGCCCTTCTTAGCAGTACACCTACACCTTTTTCAGCAGCCTAAAGACACAAGAGCAACATGGACTATTGTTCTCAGGGAAGAGAACAAAACCCACAAAGAGTAAAAAAAGTCTGATAACCAAATCTACCCTTGGCAATAAAAGGCGAGAAAAAGAGAGAGATTGCCCTCTAGTGTTCAGTTGCTAGGGAACAGCTGTGAAAGGTTTTCTCAAGAACTAGCATAAAGGTCCAGTAAATGTCTGCAGATTGAATAAGTAGTTGTCTTGGCTGTGTGAACACACTCAGTGCAGCGAGAAATGTGTTTGTGAAAGGCACTTTAATGACAAACACAGAGATCTGACTTGGCTTCTCTCCCACACATTTACAGACTTTCTTGGATTGGTTTGGATTTAACATTACGTATTACAGACACTCTGATTTATTGATTATGATTTATCTAAATTACACACACTTACTTTCAGGAGACTGCTAAAAACACAGCTTTTCCTAAATGAGAGAGAAATCATTAATAAGCTATTGTCAAATAACTTCTGCAAATCTTCTCAGAGCTCTGCTGATCTATTGGCAATATAACTAACGCTGCTGGCAAGCAGGTATTGCATGTTTAGATCATCACTGAGACTACAAATGATATTATTATTGTGCATTACACTGCAATGAATTATCTCCATGCATTGGAAACACTTTCAGACTGTCTAGATAACAAAATCCCCACACCATGAAGTTTCTTCAATTTAAGAAGTCAACAGGTCACTACTAAGCTATCAAACAGAAATGCACTTTTCTGCAGTCCAAAAGCTTTCACGGTATTTCCCCTTCATGCATTTGGGCCTAAATATAATAAAAAAAAAACAAAAAACAAAACCTATCTGGGGTGGTGGTGGAACAAAATAAATAAGGAAAAAAGGCAGCAAAGCTCTCTAACAAATCTAACTCCCTCCTTTTTTCCCTTAAATGGATTTTATCCTAAAATGGATGAGCTGGCCCACACGTCTGTTTCCCTCTGTACCTCTACACCTCTTCAAATATAAAATTAAACCTCAGGTATTATTTTGGTTGTGATTAGTTTTAGGAGTTTAGCGTACAGGCTGATGTGTAACATGCTCTCATTGTGAGAATTTCATTAATCAAATGCCTAAGACTTCCTGAATTTGCAAACAAAAAACATTAGTTCTAAGGCACCATAACTAATTCTTTAGTAGACAAACCAAAATTAAAAAAAATATTGTTTACATGAGCATGGGTATGATTATGCATGGTTAAGAAGCATGCATGCAAATTGACAAGGACAAGGTAACAGAACAATATTGGGTGCTAACATCCTATATTCTTTAGTGGTGATTCAAGTCAACACCAGTCAGCTCTAAGTGATAAGACTATTATAATTTTGACACAGTTACGTGATTTTTATATACACAAAGATACAAGCATTAGCTATGCATATATAATCTACATATATTTGCCTGTAAAATTACTCCTTGTCTGTAAAACACTCCAGTAGCTCACAGCTTAAGACTTACTCTTTTGTAAACCAGACTGCCATTTCTCACAGAAAAATCCTTAGAAATAAAGAGCTACCAAACATTTTAGTAAGAAAACTAGTATTCTAGTTTTTTCTTTCATTCTTTTATAAAGCAAGGTCTTTTGGAGTGACAGTTACAGGAGATTTTAAGTTTCTTGATACAGCATAATAAAATCATCAGGAGATGTATCAGAATCAGAATAAGACTAGCCATTGCAAACCAAACAGAGCATCTCATTACGATAAAACATTTGATTTTCTACAACAACGAAGACTGGCTGCAGTTTGTTCAGCAGTAGTACTCTTCCAATAGGTAAAATGTCTGATCCTGGTTCTTTCAACATCTTATGGGCCTTCACCTGTAAATTAGTGGCCACACACTTTCAGGGCCATGCTTCTAATCACAAAACATCACTACAAGGAGAGGAAAAAAAAGCCTGGCACCTTCTGATTGCACGGCACGGTGCACTGTTGGCTTACCCACTTGGTTTGGAGGTTGCCCCTGGTGCCCTCCTCCCCAGGGTCAACTTGGGAGAAGAAACATGCCTGACGAAAGCCACCCTTCTCTCCTGCATCTCTCCCACTGCTCTTCAGCCCTCTCCTCCGTCAGGCAAAGGAGGCCCTGCCTTTCTCATGACACAGAGCACAGGGCTTCAGACCCCAAGAAAAATAGGAATAAAATGCAGCCATTCTACGTAAAATACATTCCCTGATCACTTTTAAGCTACTCTTGAAAACAAGTTGGTCAAAAGCAGGCTGCTTTAGTCCTTCTCTGTGGTACTTCTCAGCAGATAGAAGGACTTATCTACCTACAGGAAAGTCTAATCCACTTAAGTCTGAACACAAGATACACACATACCTTTTTGAAAGCACTGACAACTCAACACATTTTTGGAGATGAGGTCATACGGCAGGAGAGCATGTGGCACACATTCAGCCCCACCAAAGCAAACTGCATAGAAATTGTGACTGAACAATCGGTAACTCTGATCTAACTGAAGACTGATGAAGCAGCATCCCAAATATGCATATTGTCTTTTCTACTGCAATCATACATGAAAGCCAATAACAAATCTTTCAAAAAAGTAGAAGATAAAGCAAAAAAAAAAAAAAAAGAAATCAAAGGGCTAATTTTTATTTCAAATCATCTGCTTCTTCAGCTAACAAAGAACATCCCTAGCTGACCAGAGGAAAACTGCACTAGTGAGAAAAGAGTAACATCAAGGCAGAAAACCAGAGAGGCTCATATTGCCTCTCCCAAGAGAGTAAAGCAGAAGCAGTTTTCACAGCACAGATGAAGTTGGAAAATTTATCTTTGGTCTACTACACACACGCATGCTGATGTCCCAGTCACCTACCAGTCTGGTACCGCATGCCAGTCAGTGAATATTCCACCTGTACATTGAGCACCACATTCAATAAGATGACCTGCAAGGCTGGGAAAACGGCATCCAGATTACAGAACATTCTGTAAAAATCAAGTTTCACAAATCCAGCTTTAAAATGTAATAGTACAGTGGAAATAAAACTAAATTAACCGAACATGCTATTTTTTCCTCTCCATAGGCATCTACTACATCTATAAATTACACATTAAACAAGAATGTTGAAAGATGAATATAAGAAGAGTTGGAAAGAATAACTTGTACATGAAGGATAAAATTACTTTCCTGAGGAAAAAAAAACCAAAAACACCTGAAGGATTATTTGACACACAAAAAAAAAGTTTAATTTATCCAGATTCATGAAATAACCAACCTAAAGAATTGATCCAAATTCAGTACCTTAGCAGTCTGCACTCTGTGTAATTAAATAGGCAAAGCCCATTTTTATACCAAAATGCATGTGATCTTACTTCCAATATCAAAGACAGAATGTATTATGATTATATATTATGGCTTTCAAATCTTTGAAAAAGACAGTGGTCTGTACTGTAAAATTTCATCTCTTGACATAAAATGGACAGGAAGAGTAAGTCAGGCTGCCAAATAAAACCAATCACTCCTTTCTTCATTTTGTTATTTTAAGCTGTCTCCAGACTGAAGTTATGGTATTAAGTGACCCTTAGAAAAGAAACTGAAACCTAACAAAACAATTCAAATAAATTCAATAATATGCAAAATCACTAAGCACTTAAAAAATTGTTATCCTGACATTATATGACAGGAAATATAAATTTACCCATTTCTTCTTGTATCATTTACCTTCCAGCAGCTAGCAAGTCAAATTCATCCCTATTCCATCCAAACTGGAAGAAAAATACAAGTAAGTTACACACATATTTCATACAGTACAGAAAACTGGACATAATTTGCAGATGCTGTAAGTGAATGAGTTGCTATACAGTAAATTAATAAAACAGTTCTGATGTATTTTTTTTTCTTTTTATACACCCAAACACAAATTCTTAAAGCCACACCTTTTCAAAAAAAGGAAGTGCAATATTCATATTATTCAAAATTTGCATAACCAGATGTTTAAATTTCTAGCACCTTCTTTGTGTCATGTAAACAAACAACTAAATTCTTTTAACTTTTGAAAACTATCAGCCATCCTTAAAAACTAGAAGTATGGTTACTGTTTTAACTAGAAATTATTTTTCCCAAGTTCAGCACAGTGCAAGCAATATATTCATTGTTTCATATTTAGAATTTAGCAGAAATCTTCCTAAAATCTTTCAATAAATTAGGTAAGGCCTCTCTGGTGTAGATAATACACACTGATAACTATTATGAGAATGTAAAGAGCTAGGAATAAACCAAGTCTTAATGTCAATTATAAATGGGAAAGTTTAATACTAAATAAGGCAATTTTTGACATGCATAAAGTCAGCAGAGTGTGAAGTTTTAGAAAGGATGTTTGTAACTAGACATGAACATATACTTTTTTTTTTTTTGTAAAATGCACCAAAAAAATGCTTCCATATTTAACAGTGTGTGGTCATTCAAAAAAATGCGTAACCCTTTCCAAATAGGTTCAGAAAACCGCACATTCTGCTTGTATAATTTTTTGAAACTCAAGCAATTTGAGAAATGTTGCACTCAAACTCAACTACTAAAAATAAAACTGCTTGCCCATTGAAAAAGACCAGTGTTTTAGAACACCTAATGTGCCACCGCCCCCCAAAAATCAGAGTGAGCTCTCCTGTCGCCACCTTGTGGTAAAGGAAAATATACTTGTTTCTTAACCTTACAGACCAAATTTCAAGACCGGTGGAGAAAAAGACAGTAAGGGTGAAATACCGGTGAAAAATGGTAGACTTCTCTAATTTCACTGAAATGCTTCTCAGTCTCCCAGTACACAGGTTGATAAATATCCCTGCTATAAGTTTAGGAGAAGTGAAAGCTGCCAACTTTTCATGTATGTAAGGAATAAAAAATAACATCAAGTTGCTCATAACTTTTAGTTCAGTATCTACATTTTCACAAGGAGCAAACATTGACAGTGGCTGTCAAACATTCATCCACGTATGCTCATTTGCATATGGAAATTAACTTGTACTTACAGAATGAATGAGTGGTCCTAATACAATCCCACTGTCAACACATCGACCCGTCACAACAATATCGGCTCCAAGGTCAAGAGCTCTGCTTATTGGTCTTGCACTGAAGACAACAAAACACAACAGTAAGTACTTCTATTTTTTAAAGCATCATTTAAAAAAATTAGTTCCCTGGTACAGCACAAAACACACTTAAAAATCCCATAGAAAATCAATTGAATCAACTGTAACAACCGACTTGTCATTTGTATATACGACGATAATATTCTGAAAAGCAATCATCAGAACACCCCATCATATTCAGGTACCTAAATGACATAATTCGAAACAATCTCTTTATGCACTATATTCACGAAAATTTCTAAGAGCATCGAGGGTCACTGTTACTATCAGTAAGAGAAAATGAGGGTTTTTCAGACTCATTACTCTTACTTCATTTGTAGATGCCAATATTCTTCACAGACAAAGCTTGGTGAATTCTCCCTCCAATTCTAAACCTTTGAGATCAACTTCTATAACCTCTTTTAGAACTTACAATATCAACAAATTTCAAGAGTACTGCATAGTCACAATTGTCAAAGAAACTCAGGCAACAGGTTTCAAAATTAGTCAGGCTTGAAAATATTCACCTCTCTAGTTTATGTACTTTAATGGGCAAGCTTTGGCCAAGTGCGTAGCCCCTAGCCTCAAAACTCATGCTACCTGCTGGATACTTCTACTCTCCATGAAATAGCCAGCTCAAAACCACAAACCAACCACATGCCTTGAAGAAGAAAAGCAAGAGCAGTTGTTTTTCTACAGTTTCTATAGACATAGCCACATTTTTTCCAAGAGATAAGCCAGAAGACACAGAAGTTCTCTTAGTGAGGTAAACATAAAATCTAAATTTTGGATTTGTGGTGAGTTTTTTTCCCCCCTCTCAGTGCTATATGAACCAAGGGATACTGGCTAGAACAACAATCAAATATAGAGCATACAGAAAAAATTTAAACCTCTGGGCATAGCATTAATTAAGAGTCACAGGCAAAAAGCGCAAATTGAGTTTCTGCATCCATCCAGAAACACTGCGTAGCTACCTGTAAAACGCAGTAAGTAAAGCTGTTTGGCTGTTCTTGTTACAACGTATGCGAACTCAGTCCAACAGAACTCCTAACAGCCCCAGTCAAGGGGGACAAAATAAACACTTGAGGATAGACATCTCAGTGCAGTTTTCCCAGATGGAGTTTACACACTGCAATCAGAATCAAACTGTAAGCATCATCAGATTTAGGAAAAAGTGAATTATCTACAGGACCTACCTATTTTACACTCTGACATTGACCCGTTTTACAGGCATATACAAATGTATCACTTGCTCTACAGCGAAGCATCCACTGCTGATGCTGTTACAGAAAAACGTAACTTAGGAGATGACTAACTTAGAGGCTGGTAAGAGCTTTTCATTTAAATCTAACTGAGATTAAGAGGCACATAAAGAAATACTGCTTTGATTAAAAAACAAAGAGTGAGAGGCTGCTGTTCTAGCATCTGTAAAGGAAGCAGAGACAGAGGTAACAGATTTTTTTTTTAAACCCCTCAACCTCATTCTAGACTGCTTTTCTCCACTCTGCTCTTGCACTGCTTTTTTAATTCATGAATAAAACATGCAAGACCAGAACTGGAATGAATGCTTTTTCACAATTACTAACCTCCAACATTTTTTTCTTAGATTTCATCTTCTTGACTAATCTGATATCCTTCTACAAAGGCGTGCCCAAAGGGGTGGATGAAGGGAGAGCAGTGGGTGTCGTATACCTTGACTTCAGTAAGGCTTTTGATTCTGCCTCCCGTAACATCCTCAGCGGAAAAACTCGAGAAATGTGGGACAGATGGCTGGACTGTGAGGTGGATTGTGAACTGGCTCAACAACAGAGTTCAGAGGGCACTGCAGAGTCAAGTCAGAGGCCTGTGGCCGGTGGTGTTCCCCAGAAATGAGTACTGGGTCCAGTTTTGTTCAGTATCTTCACCAACGACCTGGACAAGGGGATAGAGTGCGCCCTCAGCAAGTTCACTGATGATTTAAAACTGGGAGGGGTGGCTGACACACAGGAAGGCTGTGCTGCCATCTAACAAGATCTGGACAGGCTGGAGAGCTGGGCAAAGGGGAACCTCGTGAAGTTCAATAAGGACAAGCGTAGAGTCCTGCAGCTGAGGAGGAATAACACCGGGCACCAGTGCAGATTAGGTGATGTCCTGCTGGAAAGCTATGGTGACAATGAAAACATAATACTTTATAAACAGGTAGCTAGAGCATCAGCATTTAGAGATTTATGGGAGGCCTTTAGTATCATAGAGGAGGCAAGTGAGATTTTTCAAAACGGTGATCTGTCCTGGAAAACCAGCTTCCAAAATTTCAACAGTACAAAGTGTGACACAAAATTCAGCACAGCCTAATCAAACCTCCTACAGCACTCTGTGTGTCCCAGCACTTAATTCCTCAGTTGCACTTCTCTAGGGACAACATCTTAAACAAATGCTGAAGGATGATACTTCACATATAAAAAGGATTTTTGTGGTTGCTGTAATTAAACTAAAACTATTTCAGCTTGAACTAAAATCTGAGGATTCATAGGAGATGCAGTAAGTTTCTAGAAAGTTTACTTACAAGCTACAAACAATTTTTTTTCTGGTTGCCTGAATAATGCAAAGGTGAACCTCACATTCTAGGTGGTTCCACTTGCAAACCAAACAAGCTTCATGTAGTCAATATGTTAAAATTATTTTTGCATAATAAAAACAACTTGTTAAAATAACTCACCCAAGATACACATTCATACTATGAACGCTCTCTGGAAATTGTTTGCCAGACTCTAAATCAGTGATACCAGCTCCTTTTAGGTTCTCTTTCTGTTAGAAAACAAACAAAACACAAATCTATGAGTATCTCCAGTATTGGCTTTAAGCGTTTTATTTGTGTGAGAAAACAGATCCACTTCACAGCAACTTCCAGCAAAGTATAATCATTAAAATCAGCAACAACGCAAATCAGTTGAATGGCTAAAAGCCATGGACACACTTTTAACCATAGCTCTCCAGCACATAAAAATAGGTCACTCTTTAAAGAATGCTAGTTTACTCACGGATGATCTACTACAACAAACTGGTACATTCCCTAGGCTTTTAAACTGTCTTTAACTGCTGTAGAACTGAATAAATCAATCCCTGCAAACAGAAGCATATCTGCTGTAACAGCAATGGTGGCATGGTCAGCAAACAAGGCTAATTCTGCAGCTCCAGGTATAAAACTTGGAATACATTGTGTTTCCAGAGAGGAAGGTAGGTAGAGGGTGGGCATTTCTGATCCTGTGTTAGGCAGCTTGGGGAACCAGAGATCCAGTGGCCAATGACTGCACCAATTTAATGTCTAACACAACTAACAGGGGGATTCATAGTGTGCAGAAAACCTCCCACTTTGAATTAATTTGGTGTTCTGTGGTAAGGACTGAAATCCTACAAACCACAAATAGCATTTCCTAGTTAATTTACAATGTCTGGTATCAACAGTGAAAGTTGTCTGTAAACAGTAAACGCTGTCATCTAGTTTTTGTTCCTTTAAGTCATGTACTGACAATAGCATCAAAAATAATCCATTTCAGATCAGAAACATCTATACCAAGCTCAAATAATAATCATTTCACTGTCATACCAGTAAGGAATTCTGGACCACTGACGCTAAAGTAATTTCAGTAGGGCAGAGTTTCTTTAAAGGAGTCCAAGCACTGCACATACATTGCAAGTAAAAAAAAATTTAAAAAAATCTTACTTGACCATCTTCCACTTTGAATAGCATGCAAGGAGTAACAGAGCCTACATAGATAAATAATTTTCAAAGTTACAGGCAGAGATTTAACCATAGCACAAACCTACTCCCTTTTAAACCACTATCAACGTACAAACTGTTTTCACAATATCTTTCCAGGTATGGTCAACACTTTTTGTTGAATCAGACATCATATATAACAGACCATCCTTCAAGTCAAGAAAAGCTACACACTTGATCTCTAGATTCCAATGGGTTTTTTTAAAATATTAGACCTTCAATCCTCTCACCTAGCATTACCTTACTGGCGATAAACAAGTCACTTAAGAAGACAAAAATAGCTACTTGTAAACAAAGTAACAACCAGAAATACCTGTAAGCTAATAATACCAGCTAGAATAGACATGTATTTAAACACTTAACATTCAGGATTATTTACTTTAGACAGAAACAGTAAGTAAGAGCACATCCTAGCCTCTCCTGAAGAGGAAGCAGATCTTAGATCAGATTCACAGTTTGCTTCAAAAAGATAAACAGCAGATCCACAGTCCTGTAAAATTCACCTCGATCACACACCAAACATAAGATGTGCAAAGAACTGTTTTCATGCATTAAAAAACCAAAGCAAGTGAAGCAAGAATTTGGAGATGCTTTTACCAATAGAGGCCTACTGCATAGATATACAAAGTAAGATCCTGTAGGATAGTAAATGCCACCTTCGTGCTATAGAGACTAAAACAATTTCCATAACGCTACTATGCCTTAAGAGAGTAAAATACCTCACTCATTAGGTCATCTCCAGCAACAACTGCTATTTTCAAATCAACATCTGCTTTCTTTGCCACCTCCTGAAGGGCAGCTGCACAAGCAAGTGGATTAATTCCACCAGCATTACTGATGACACGAACACCTAAATGAAAATAGACAATATATTAAGTTCAGCAGCATCGACAATCACTTGTATTTTGAAAGCTTATAGCATCCTGAAACACAGGCAAGTATCATCTTTGCAAAGTGTCTGATATCTACTTAAGTCAAGTACTAAAGTTACATTAAAAATATGAACACTAATCTGTGAAAGGACTGTAATAAGCCAATGCAAAACTGTTTTCAAAGTAATAATTGTTATAGATACTTCTCATCTTTCCTTTATGCACAGGTGACCAAAAAGACACACATGTTAAAGCAGACAGCATCAAAACACCACCTACAGAAACAGTATTTGACACCAGTCATTAAAGTACCCACGCTCTCCAAACAACTGTATTTTAGCAGAAACATACACCACTTTCTTCAGATTCCAGATTGTGTTTAGGAAAGTATTGGGTACTTAAAAGTCATTCCCCTTCGCCTCTAAAGCTCAGAAAGCTGCAAAGCTATACTAACATAAAAAGTGCCCAGAAAAAAACCTGATATTCTAGAACCACATAAGAATGTTGAACAACTTTTAGATTGCTCTGAAAATGTCTAGATCTCACATTTTAACAAAGATCTGCAAAACACTTTTCCATTCACAAATTAAAGCTCAAATAAGAAATACATGGAGATATAAGTACACATTTCTAGATACAGCAAACATTTCAAATAAACCCAGCAGCTCTCACTACCAGACCTGCACTTCACATCTGTTACAATGGGATTTTTGCTGATGTCTAAAACATGATTTCTAAAGGACAGCAAAACACTAGGGCAAAAAACCCAGCTCTTTATAGTAATAAACGATGAACAGAAGCCATACAAAACCCACCTAAGCAAGAGCACTTAGGTGGCACACAACCTCAGGCAAAGAGCAGCATACCTTTCCTGTGAATATCTTTTATATATGGAGCCATGGCAGCAGAGACAAAATCCGGAGTGTAACCTAAAAGCTGAAAAAAATTAAAAGCTGTAACCCTTTGTCATGGTGACAAGTCAGCCCAATCCCTATTCTCGGTTTAACGCTGGTGATGCCACGGGAAAGCGCACGAAAGCTATTACTGGGCCTGGGCGGCGCCCGGCGGCTACTTACGGGAGACCGGGATTTGGCGGCCGTCAGCAGCGCCATGGTGATCTCCGAGAGGTAATCGAAGACGAGGAAATCCAGCTTCCCTCCGTACAGCAGCT